>NC_028355.1:30339954-30400005 GCF_000741045.1 Vigna radiata var. radiata | reverse complement strand
CGGCGACGGCGGTTGCGACAGAGATGAGCACCGGAGACGACTGGAATAGAACCTAAGCTCTCGATACCATATGAAATAGTAAAAGAGATGAGGAGAAATCTCCCTTATGTGTTTGTGTATACACATATGGTAATGTATTTATAATAATAAGAATGTGGGCTAAGCCCAAATACAAATGAACATGTAAATGAAATAAACACAATATCTAACACTATAAAATACATTTGAATGTTGAATTTGAAACCATTTAAACATAAAACCAGAACAATTTTATCATCCACGTGTCCTATATTTCAAATAAAGTGTTATGTAAAATGCGGAATAGAGTTTCATTGGGAGATGCACAAAAATTAAAATTCAAATCCAACTAAACCATTGTAGAGGAATTTGATTATTAATCCAAGCGCTGCAATTTGTTTTAATGGATCAATTATGAACCAAATTGATCTTGAACCGTTAAACCTGCAAAATATGTAACGGTTTTGATGAATTTTTAAAGAAATGCTAAATAAATCAATACGAGAAAATTTAGCAATGCGTTACAGAAGCAATCATAAGATCTTGGAAAAGGCATGTGCATTACTTCAACGATTAAAAAATTCCATGTATTGCTTAGCCGCAAACGCAACAGCAAACTATATGATGATACAAAACTACAGTCTAGACCAATGGAAAAGGAGACGAAACTGAAACCAAGAAACAAGGTTAACATAATTTATTCTTAGGAATGCCAACGCCACCTTTTTCGACCAGTTATAATTGGTCCATCCCATAATGCTACTTCATTTTGGACATGTGACGTCTATATAAAGGTAGATAAGGAGTATGAACACAACCACAATCCCATGCCTGAATGATGTAATAATAAAGAAACATGGGAATCCAACTTAAACACCTAAAACTTGACATACTACCCACTACTGTGCTCTAGAGAAACCACAAACTGAGCAACAATAAGCTCCCCTGTCAAAACAAAAAAAATGGCAAGACAAGAGGAACAAATCAAGCCAAGTCTATCATAATACACAAAAGGCCTGATTGTAAATTTATCACAATGCTACATGGCATTACCGCAATATGCACCTGATCCTTCCCCCGTGAGACTGCTCCAAAGTAAATAGAACACAAGGTTGTCCCCATGAAACTTTGGCATTGAACAGCTCCTTGGATTACCATTAAAATGTTCAATTATCGAATTAACTCAGCACTGACTCCGAGTTCACATGGTGACCATGGCCCCCTGAATTACCATTAAATCCAACAACAGGTATAGAGCGCTGAGCAAAATCAAGTAATAGTTTTTTCTGGTGATCATTGGTGTGAGGTAAACTTGCACGTAATAGCTCAACTGGCATTTCCTTGCTAATAGCTTTAGCAGCATCTGCACCAATGGCAGCCATATTTGGTGTCCCTTGTATAAGGAATGATTGCATTACACCATCATATTTACTCACACAATACTTGGTCAGAAGGCCAAAGAATTCATCAAATGTAGCCTGCCAAAGTGAACGGTTTGCAATATTATAATTGCTAGCAGCATGAGGATCAGTTAGAAGTTCAGTTGCCCTTTCAAGTACGGATACTAGAATAAGGGAAGCCCCATCTCCAGCTGAACTTCCAAGGGGACGTAGGGGCGGTGGATCAGAAATACAAACAGCTGCTGCTAGACAAGCACTAATGGCACTTAGATCCATTTCACGGATGCATCTTGAAACAACCCTTGCAAGGTTATTAATAGTGTCTGCTGAAGCTGGATCAGAGGAAAGATTACCAAATAAAAACCTTAAATGCCGAAAGATGGCCATGCAGACTACCCGCATTAGATCACCACCAGGAAAAAGCAGTTGTAGGTACCTAGCAAGAAGCTTTCTACCCTTGGGTAGAGAAACTATCCTGAGAAAAACAAAGTCATCTTTGGCAGCAAGTGTAACTGTACGCCCATTCTTTCCCAGTGGATCAACTAACTGAAGAGAGGCAGCAAGTCCTTCCAAAAGACCCTGCCGTTTCCGTTTTAACTGAAGACCACCATCTTGGAGCTGATTAAAACGTAGGAAACGATCAATATCATCTACATCAAGAAGAAGATAAATACCATCTTCAATTGTGACCCTAGCTGCAAGCATTGGTTCCTGTTCAAGGGGTTTCTCTGAAATGCTTTGCTCAGGGCTACCTACATTAGAGGAATTTGGAGGATCAACTTCCAGTAGAGGGCGGGGCCTGCGAATCGATGAGAATGGAACCCTTCCTAGAGCATCAACCTGAAGAAAAGCATGTGGTTCAGTATTAGAAGAGGGTCGTAGAGGAAGTTCCCTTATTTGAGCTGGACTAAAGTGGTGCCTCAATTTAGCACCAGAAGACTTTTTTGCAAGACAGCCTTGGTGGTAATAATCATCAACATATGGATCATTGCTATGTGTTGCCGCAAGCTGCATTCTAAGAATATTCTCAATTTCATCAGTAGTCATATACTTGGATCTAAATCTAGGCCATCCACTATTGCTTCTAAGGCCACTTGTATCAAAACCCTGAGGGGAAAACCGGAGATTCGGCCTACCTATTTGAGCTGATTTTGGCATTTGGTCCCTCAGTTCCATCAGTCCGAGCATCTGATCATACTTGTTAATCATTGGTAAACCTGAGGAAATATTGGGATGATCTCCAGGATATAACCCAGCCTGGTTTACCAATTGATTCTGCATTATCTGATTAAGAGGAGAACCAGTAGGAAATTGGCGCATGTTTCCACCAAAAGGCGGCCCATGATTTATTCCACTCAACTGTAATGCAGGATTGGAGAAATGAGTACGATTTTGAGGTGATAGTGCCATCTGACCTCCCATAGCATGATAAGGAATGTTTAAATGCCCTGTATTATGACTTGGAGAAGCCTGCTGAGATCTACCACTTGGCGGAGGATAAGAAGTAAATGAAGAGTTCGGTACCAAAATTGGTTCACTAGAAAAATGAGGAAATTCCGGCTGCTTATCAGGATATAAAGATGTTCTATGCAATGGCCTTGTTTCTTGTAAGTGAGCAATTGTGGAATGTGGTTGTGATGACCACCGTTTTCCATCGTGAGTAGTTTCAGTACCATACATATGCTGATCAAACCAGTTGGGAGCCGACTCACCAGGTTGGAGCTGGTGATGTTGTTGCTGCCTAGGCTGCTCAGGATACGAGGATGTTCTGTACAAGGCCTTTGGTTCATGTAACTGAGAGAGAGAAGAATGAGGTTGCGATGACATTCTTCTTCCATCCAGAGAACCCTCATTATCATAAGCATTCTGTTCATACCAGTTAAGAACATCGTCCTTCTGTGCCCATTCAGCTGCAGAATCTGAATTAAGATATAAGATGATAAATAATTCAGTTAAGTGAAAAATTTTGCATACAGTGACAATAGAAGAAACAAGAATGCAAAAAGCCAAGATGTAAGGTCACTGGGAACTCAAAGACACACAAAACCTCATCTTAATTCATCAATCTTCAGAGGTGGATTTTACAGACAACACAATCTGATGAAATATCATATCCAGTAAACATCTGTGCACCTAAACTATTTATATGATTACTCAGTGACTGAGAGAATCAACTCTACAGCCTTAACATATCAGGTTTGCAACTTTTGCCCAACTACTTTATTTATGTTTAGTCATGATTAATAGTCATGCAGTAAAAACCCTCACCTCTTTTCCATTCACATAGAAAGCTTGGACCATATTATTACAGGTCTTTGATGCATGCTTGCACAGTACCAATATAACTTACATTTTTAAACACATATGCATGCTAACGATTAACCTTTTGGTGATGGAGTTTTCCACAGTACATTACACTAATGTCAGCCTCCATAGAACAAAAGTATATTATTACTGAGTGTTTTGATCCTGTATCATTTGTATGGTATCAGAGCTCTAATAATGGCAGAAGTAGATGATTCATTTGACAATGAAAGCTTCAAGGTGTATACTAGAAATAAAAACGGTGACTTAAACTTTATATATTTCTCAACATTCCAATGATCTAACCAACAAGCTACTACAGAGTCTACAGGTGTCTTCTCCACAGTTAGTGGTGTGTCAATTTATGCAGTCTCTTATCATCAGAGTGTAATGGTACAACTTATGAGATATTTTGGTATGCTCTGAATCAAGGATTGTTACATGAGAAGAAAGGGAATACTCAAATAGAGGGATACTAGGCACATTAGGCTGATATGCTAGTCAATACTTGGTCTACCATCAGATGCTGCATTTTGGTTGTCAAACTAGAAAGAATTAATATAAAAGAAGATTTGTATTCAATTGATTCAGTACATCCACTTCTATACATAGAGAACTCAAACGCTAAAGTAATAATTACAAGAGATCTCTAGAATCTTCTAACAACTTCTAGCAACAACTTTCAGTATTGCATTTAATATCCAACAAACAATACTCTCTCTCAAGTTGGTGAATACATATCTATCATTCCCATCTTGCATGTGAGATCATGAAATCGCTCTATGGGAAGATCTTCTATAAACAAATAAACTGAAGTCCAGATGGGATGTAGGAAGTAGTGATAAGGCCACAATCCAATTTCTCTAAAATAGTGTCGATCTATCTTTGTTTATGGTCCTATCATGTTGAATTGGATTGTGAACAATGTTAATAGCTGACTTATTATCACAATAAATCATAGGTTCTTCACATGCCACCATGAAATCATTTAGAATAATTCTCATCCATAATAATTCACAAACCCCTTGTGCAATAGCTTCAAGTCACCAAATTTCAACCCAAGAACATGCAAATCCCGAGGTGGATTTCTTATCTATGACAAACCCTGCATAATTTACATCTTCATGCATTTCCAAATTTCCATTTTTAAATTTTCATTTCTCTTGAAGAATAACCCCCTTTCTAGAGTTGTCTTCAAATATTGAAGGATTTTGTTTACAACTTGTAAATGTCTCTCCATTAGATCATGCATGAACTGACTAACGATACTCATAGCATAGGCTATATCTGATCTGGTGTGAGCTAAGTAAATGAGCTTCCCAACAAGTCTTTGATATTGGCCTTTATTCACATAAGAATTGCCTTCATCACTCCCAATTCTATGGTTTTGTTCTATAGCAACTCCAGTGGTCGTGCAATCAATCATACATGCTTATTTGAAAAGATCAATAACATACTTTCTTTAGGAGATAAAGATGCCTTTCTTCAAGTACTCCCATGTTTGGTTCTTGTTAGAAGTGAACTTTAAGCCTAACTCAACCCCACAAAACCGGCTTGTAGGGTGAGGTTTGCACCCACTTATATACACTTAAATGGCCTCATCTCTAGTCGATGTGGGACTTCCAACACACCCCCCTCACGCCAAGGTATATACATCTCGAGCGTGGGATTAGACTTTTTAATGGATGGTCCGATAGCGGCCCGATAGCGGGTGGATCAATATGCCCAACGACAACAGAAATCGCTAGGATGGGCTCCAGTCATGGCTCTGATACCATGTTAGAAGTGAACTTTAAGCCTAACTCAACCCCACAAAACCGGCTTGTAGGGTGAGGTTTGCACCCACTTATATACACTTAAATGGCCTCATCTCTAGTCGATGTGGGACTTCCAACAGTTCTTTTCCAAGACACCCATCTCTTCATTCATGGCTTGAAGCCAATTCTCATCTTTCAATGCTTCTTGAACTTTAGTAGTGGTTGTAATTGCATCATTGGCAAAGAGGAAACTCTGGTGCTGCATAGATAGGCTTTTTAGTAGCCACAAAATGAGAAATAGGATATTTGGTACAATATCGAGTTCCTTTCCTCAAAGCAATGGGCAAGTCATCATGGTCAGGTTCACAATTAATATTCCAATAATTTTCTAAATGTCCAAGGGTGTCAAAAGAAGCAACACTTACCCCTAAATGATTGGTGTTGTTCTTGGATCAAGTTGTGTTGCTTTTGTCAGCACTGATATTTTATATTGAAGAAATTCTCTGGACGACTAATTTCTATAGTTGACCCTGTCTCAAGAACAGAGTTGCCCTTGTTAGGAGCAGTTTCAAAAACATGGCTAGCTTATGGAGTTGACCCTGACACGGGAACAAAGATGCCCTTGTTAGGAGTAGCTTAAGAGATATTCATACAAGATGTGCCAAGAGTAGTACGAGATGTTTATTGTACAAAAGGGATAAAAGATGACTCAAAAGATTCAAAAGGCTTAGCTTCAAATGAACACTCCCCATGAAGCTGAGGAAGCTGAGGCCATTCATGAAAAAGATTTAGTTTCATCGTAAGTAACATCCATGGAGGTAAAAAGCTTTCGACTCCAAGGATGATAGAAACGTTAGATATTTGGATGTGTTGTGTTTGTCCATATTCATGGTCAATTTCTTGGAAAGTTAGATCCTAGAGCTATTAAATATTTATTGGCTATGCATCTAAGAAGAGGGGATCCGTCAAGGGCAAAGAAAACTGTCAGATCATTTTGGGGCTGTCGAATCAAGAGTCTGCCGGAAACAGGAGAACGGCCGTTTGCAGTGGGATTACCGAATCAAGAACCTGATCAAGAAAGTTATCAAGAACTTGTAGCTTCAAGAAACTGTCGTATCGCGAGGCTGCCGGAATTGTGTGGGGTGAAGCAAAGTTGCAGTTGATAGAATGACGATGCAGATAGGAGCGGTGCGATCAGACTATGCAACAATACACCAAAATTGTGCTGAAATCCGCAGACTTGCAACAAATCATAAGGATGTTGGGTGGTCAAGGCCGCAACAGGACAACCAACCTTACGACCGGCGAGAGGAAGAAGGAGAGAGAGGGGAAGAACGCCACGCAGTGCAACCCAGCGAGAAGGAAAGGGTAGAACTCCCCACTTTTGAAGGGTTCGATCCGTTTGGGTGGGTCTCAGAGGCAGAGAAGTTCTTCGAGTTGCAAGGTGTGGCAGAGGAGGAAAGGGTGCACCTGGCGGTAGTCAGTATGGAGGGAAGCGCGAGCTACTGGTTCAAAGCCTGGAAGGAGAAAGCCAGGAACCATTCTTGGAATGGGTTGAAGGAAGCTTTGATAATAAGGTTCGGAACCACCGTTGAGCGGTTGGCAGCATTCAAACGAATGGGAACGGTGGACAATTCTTATGAGGGACGAACGTGCGGTGAGGTGACAAGGTCCGAGGCCGATCGCTATGACCCAGATCGATCGAGAGTGACCGAGCAGTTGGACGAATCAGAACAGGAGGAGAGGATTGTTGGACCCAACGGGAGAGGACTGACGAAGCCGAACGTGATAGGATGGTCTGAACCGAACGGCGAAGCACTGCAAGCTGCAGACCCAAGAGGACTGAAGGAACCGAAGGACGCAAAAGGTTCGGAAGTGAACGGAAGAGAACCGCCGACTCCAAACGTGAAAGGACGGGAGGAATCGAACGGTCTTACATTGACATTCAAAGGCCAAACGATTGAAGGTAGCGAGAAGGAACCGAACGTTAGCTCCATTGTTTCCGAGTGGTTCCAGACAGAAATTGAAGGAAAGCAGATGGAGTTGTCCACTTTCTCGGCTGGAGACCCTATTCTGCCAAAAGTGATGAAGCGACACTGGTCGGTGTGGTACCGAACGACATTGACTAGTACAGATCAAAACCGAACGGTGTTAGAGGCAATGGAAATGAAAGAAGAAGAATGGAAGATAGTAGTGGAGGAGTTGCCACCGCCGAAGCCACCAGACCTGAAGTTGCAAGTAACAGCCAGCGGGTTCTCTCCCTATGAAAAGACTACACCACAATGCAATAGGTTCAAGTTTCATTGTTCCAACCTTGAGGACAAGGTTGTTATGGAGAGGGGTGTAATGATAGGATACAAGGAGAGAGGGCATAATGGGTAATGGGTCTAGGTTAGAAGGCAAAGGAATAGTATAAATAGGACTCTTTTATTTTGGTCAAGGGAGTTAGTGAATGGTTTACTTTGTAAAGACTGGTGAGAGGGGTTAGGCCCTCGAGTTACACTTCTTACTTCGTGATTGTTACTGTAAATAAGATACCCATTGTTTCATTCTTTCTCTGTTTTACCTGTTTGGTGAGTGAGGGAGTTAATGGATAGGTTTCATCTTCGGGCACCTATCATTGTGTCTTTACCAATATGTTAGAATTTGACAAATAAAGTAAAAACTTCAAATTTTACTTCATGAGGAAAATCCATTTAGCACCAAAAATACTATAGTTTGATGCAGACCCCAAACGTCACAATGAATTAAATCAAAAGGATGTGGCACAATGGTGTTTTGCAAGTTGACATACATCACATCTAAATGACTCAATAGACTCTATGGAATATAAGGAAGGGAACATGAACTTTAGAACCAGAAAGAAGGGTTGTCCTAGAGCACGATGGAGAATCCAAATTTGAGAGGACTCAAAAGTAGAGCAAGATTGAAGAAAAAAGATACCTATTTATGTATTAAAACTATCGTTAGATCCCAAGTTGTTAAAACAATACAACCCTACCTATTCCTTAACAGTTCCAATCGTCAACATCATGGCAAGATCATGGAAAACACAATGAACAGAAAAGGTTATAGAACACTTTAGGTCATGGGTAAGTTTTAAATGGAAAAATAAGACTATTAGAAAGATTTGGAACATAAAAAACATCTTTAAGGTTGAGGAATGGCAAAAGGGAAACATTACCACATCCAATTATTGGGATATGAATCCCATTAGCAACAATAATGCGGTTACTAAAAAGAGAAACATATAATTTTAAAAGAGATGAATGAAGGGCCATATGGTTTGTGGCACCAGAGTGGAGAACCCAAGAGTCCTTAGACACATTAAAAGACGAATTGAAGTTCTTACAGTCATAGCTAGAGAGCAAGTACCAAAAGGTGACTTGATGGTAGACTCCATCCAAGATTTCATTCGTTCAATTTCAGCACGTTATGCATGTATCTCTAAAGTTAGAAGCTTAGTGCTTAGTGAAGCTGCCATGCTCCAGATGTGGAAACACAGGCAATTCTAATGATGGCAAAAGGTCCAACAAAAAAGCTCAACAACAACTCTGAAAACAACTCCAGTGAGGGTCTGACGACAACTCCAGTAATAGTTCTGGTGAGGGTCTGATGATGAAGGTCCAACAAGACTCTAGCAAAGGTCTAAAGAAACTTCGACGAGACTCCAACAAAGTTCCGACGACAACTCTAGCAAAGGTTCAGTAAAGGCCTAGTTAAAGTCCAGCAAAAACTCCAACCAAGGTCCGGTGAAGGTCCAACAACAACTCTAGGGACAACAAACGAGATGGAAGAACAGAAAGATCCACAAGTTGGGTGCACTTTATGCAATCCCATATTTAAAGGAAATGGGTGCACTTCAAGCAACTCTAAAAGGAACTGTAAAAGAAGAAATGTGGATACAGGGCTCCCAAGATCGGGAGCTCTGATAACAACTAGAAAGAATTAATATAGAAGAAAGATGATTTTTATTCGATTGATTCAAAACAGTATATCCCTTCTATATATAGAGAACTCAAACCCTAAAGTAATAATTACAAGAAATTTCTAGCATATTCTACCAGCTTCTAACAACTTCTAGTAAGTTAATATGCTACCAACAACTTTCAGTACTACACTTAATATCCAACTAACAACAGTTAACAACCTTGTATTCTGGAAAAGTTAGACTAAAATTGGTTTCTAGATCAAGTGCAGAGACCAAATAACAAGCTAAATCAATGTCTTATATGGACTAAGGAGAGGGCAAAACAATTACTCCACGAGATAAAAGTTTGAAATGTAGATCATATGATGTTCAATTGTGATAATCAAGTAGCTTTAAATAGATCATGAGTAGGATTTCCTCAAGCAAATCAGCTTTTACTTTTCACTTTTCAAATTAAACAAATGCCACTCCAAATTAACCTATTCCAACTTCCAAATATTAACCCTAACACCTTTATGCTTCCACTTCATATAAACAAGTATCATGTATGAGATGGCCTCTCAGTAATGGAAGGGGAATATATTATAAATGTTAATAAATACAAAATTAAAATCAATGAAGAAAAGGGGCATTAAGTTATGATAAAAAAACAAATGGAAAATCCTTTCCAATTACTTTACTCACTTTGTCTCGATCCCTGTTCACCAATATATTCTGTGCTTTTTGGTCCACTTACAACCTTGTTCAACTGAAATTAAACCCGAAAAAAAAGAAAAAAAAATTAATCTTCGTATCAACAAGCACAAAGCAGAACATATGATCACATACTTGAGTATTATTATCAACATTATAAAAGAAACATAATTATAAAGCTAAGCACAAAAAGAAACACAGAAAAAAATATTAAAAACTATTTGTTGTGTTGGAGAAAGAAGTCATTAATTTACCTAACAAATACAATTGAATAGGCCTGAATATCCAAGGAATCAAGCTAGCCTTTCATTTAACCAATAATGTCACTTTCTTTGTTTCTAATTTTCTTTTATGGGAGATAACGACTAAAGTCCCATAAATCTAAATTCCCTACATGCGTATTTGCATAACATGTAATTTCTACTGAACCCGTCTAGTCCCATGATGACAAATGGAAATTAAAGTGAGCAACATTCTAGGTTGTTATCTTGAATATATCTAACCAGGTAAAATTATTGCTTTCCTTTTTCTATCCTGCATGATTCTATCACACTTTAGCAGTGCCTGAAAACGGTCCAAGATTCTATACGAAGTATCTATATTGATTATTTCTTGAAGTGATCAACTTATTATTTGTTATCAGAAGCAGCTAACGCTAATCTCAAGGACATTGCTAATAATATGAACGCTAGTGGATTTGGTATTAGAAAAACATGGATTATTGCTCATTTTAACATACAAACAAAAATCTAGAGAGAAACCACCATTCCCGCTTGTCAAACTTCCAACTCTCTAGTACTACGCTGGTCAACAAGCATAGGATCACTAAAATGAAATAGAGCACACAAAAAGATCAAGCTCCTAGCTTGATACCTTGAACTAATTTCAAACAAAATTCTTTTTCATAGTCAATAAAAATTCTAGCACATCAAATGATAGCATTGAGAAACAGGACCAAACCAATTTCTTGCTTAACCTTTTTGTCACAGGAACATTGAGAAATTAAAATAAAAAAACAAATGAAGCTGAACTATGTGGTAAAATAAAGGTTCAGATATCTCAATAACAGAAAAAAAAAAAAAAAAACATTTTTACTTCTTTGTACCTCACAAGCCCTAACTAACTTATTTGAATCAATACAGGGTTTTCTTTGTTCGTACTACACAATGAAAAATTTCGTATATAATATAATATAAATGTTAAAATAAATAATTATCAATTCTTTAATGAATGCAAGCAAATTGAGATCATATCATCATATGACAATATTTCAGTTAATTATCTATTAAAAATACCAACCATTCAAGGAGAGAATGATATATCATAATTTAACAGCCTTACCTTCCAAAATGTAGTACTGAGATCATCAATGTCAGAGAGAGATTTTAAATCCTCAGCCTGAAAATTGGAAGGAGTTGCTAATAGCATCAGATCGATTAAGAGTCAATGACGAGTAACAGTCAATATCAATTGATTTTAGGAGGGGTGGGGAAGGGAGCAGTGGTTATGCCACCATTTGTATATTTCAAATTATCCTGGAAACAAAATTTGAAGTTAAAAGTCAAGAATTATGGACATTAACCTCTTCTCTGTTGACAATGAATTCCCCATTAGACTCAATCAAATCATCATCATCTTCTAACCCTCCCAGCTCAACTTCTTGGACAGCACTATCCGAACCAAAAAAAGCATATTGTGATGCATCAAAAACAGCACCTTCTGCATAGAGGAAAATGTGTCAACCATTAGAACTATTTAAAATGAAAAGTATAGGATGCATGGGTGATGGCATAATATCAAGTCATAATGTCAAGTTTACAAATATGTAAAACAATTATTTAAATGTGTAAGACACCAAACATTGCATTAAGTCAAAAGATACACAAGAGAATTGTAAGACAATTGTAAGACATCATCAATTTCAAAATGTAAAGCTGCAAAAAACCGTCATAATAATCCTAATGGAAATGAGTTATTCATTGAAAGTGCAACAAGGATTTCACTAAAATAGAAGAAATGTAAATAAAAATAATATTCATATAACAAAGCATTCACACGTGGAGAAATAGCTCTTGACTCGGGACTGTCTGGATTTGCACACAAAAAAACAGTCCTGGATCAACTACCTGTGTAAAGCAGATAGAGAACCATTACACAGTCACCAAACAGTCGGGTCATCAACTTCAGCAGTCAACAGCAATATACCCCAAAAGATAGCAACAAAAAAATCCAATTCATATGAAATAATCAGCATGTTAAACTTTCTAGAATTCATAACATCAACAAAAGGTTTTGGTTCAGCTACTCAGCATGCCGTGTAAGAACTTAGAACCTGAAGCGTAAAAGGCTACTGTGTGTGAACTGAAGATAACAACCAACAAACAGAAATGCAAAAGAACTCCTAACAATAATAACAAGTAATATTCGATCAATTTTCTTAAAATTCAAATCAAATTAGTGGATAAAACAGACCAGATCTATATGAACAAACTGAATAAAAAAAACACGCACAAACATGCATCAAGATAAGGTTAAGATAGAAAATAAATTGAATCCAGGAAGATGAAGTAAACCTGTGGAAACATTCCCCAGTTGCCTAAGATCCTCTGTGTTGGGAACTCCCCCAACATCACCCCCAGTTCCAAACCCATCCATATCCACCATGAAAAGAAAGCGAAAACAAAACCCAGAAAGAAAAACAAAAATATTCAAAGCGAAAAGAGAATCCAATACAGAAAAGATTCAAACTTTAAACACTATATCTTTCTCAGTAAAACTTGAAACTTAAACCGAAGAAAAAGGGGGAAAACGAAGAAGAAGAATATCCGTGCAAGCAATTAAGCGCATGAAAGAGGATTATAATTTGGATCAAAGCCAAGGAGAAAAATAGGAGGAAGAAGATAAAAGAAAAAGAGGAAGAGACTGGGGAACCCTACAAATACAAAGGAGATAGATTGAGATTTATTTCAGAATTTTTTTTTTCTTTTTTATTTTGTAGAAGAACCCTAAAACCGGAACCGGAATACGACTAATCGATAAATAATTTATAAACAGTAGTTATGGAAAGATTTATTTATATTTGCATTCTAACAAAATTTACACTGATAGTAAATATCTATTAAACTCTTTGTTAATATTAATATAAATATTAGATTGTTCCTGAAAATGAATGTTTATTCAATTTTTAAACAGAAAATAAGGTAGAGTTGAGCTTATACGTTTCTTTTAAATATAAATAATCTTAATATAAAAACTTTTAAATATAATTGCAATATTGGCGTCTACATTTTCTTTTCAAAATTTATCTTTTAATAACCATTTTTTTAAATTTAAATAATTACTCATAATAAAAAAATAATTTTCCAATTTTAACTCTTTAATAACTATTTTTCAAAATTCAAATAATTATTTATAATAAAACAATATTTATATGATAAAGAAAATAGGTAAATTACTTATTTTTATAATTATGTTTAATAAAAAGTATTTTATAGTTTAATTAACTTTTGCTAAAAAAAATAAATAATTGTGAATATGTATACTATTTTATTTTTTAATGTAATATATATATTATACAGAGGATTTTCGTTGTACACATTTGTTTTTATTTTTTATTCTTTATTTAATTGATTTTTACAACTAAAATAATTACTTTGTTAATTTTATCTTTTTAAGTGACATTTTTAAAATTGATAGTTTTTATTTGATTTTCTTTTCAAATTTAACAATTTTTAAAAGTTTATTCTTTAATAACCACATTTTAAAATTTAAATAACTACTCATAATAAAAAATAATTTTCAATCTTATACACCTCAATATAATAAAAAATATTTTTCAATCTTATACACCTCAATAAAATGAGGTGATTGAATACAAGAAAAGACATCACACAATTTTAATGCATGGTGGGGTTCCTCGATGACGTTCTCAGTGCATGTTATGTTATTAATGACAAATGATCTTCAATTTTGTTGAGATTGTTCATAAAAGGAGTACTGGTTTAGTCAAATCTTATAATCTCAGAACTTCTAGTTTTTTATGATGATAACACATAATTAATAACACGTGTATATGTGTTTATTTGTTACATGTTCATAGTTTTCATGTTTATGATTAAATGAGAACATGTTTGTGTTGTACATGAGATCTTGTTTGTGATTGCATAACAAATGTTTTGAAAAAGGAAAACCACGTGCACTTTTGTTGAACTTAAATTGTGTGACAAAACGACAGTTTTAAGTCGACTTCATTATGAAGTAAGTTGATTAAAACTCGTGGCTTCGTACAAACTTTTTCAAAGTGTGCTGTGAGTGTTTTTGGAAAGAAAGCTTTTCAAAACTATGCATCTAACTGTTACAAAGTCGACTATGTGTGCAAGGCATTCGACTTAGTCTATTATGTTTTGAAATTATGTTAATGCTTGACATATTTCTGTCTAACGGCTATATTTTTTATATGTTTGACTAAGCATTAATTGGGAGTCAACTATATTAATTATGTAATCAATTAACTTGCTTTGGCTGCTACTAACTGTTATAACTGTCTGAGTATAGTTGACTCTATAAGTAGCAAAGTTGACTTAGGAGCGTCGGTTTTATGGTAAACTATATATAGGCACAAATTTGAATTCTATAGAGACTTTTTTTATTCTAACGATTTGATTGATTTCTTTCAGATTATTGATCTCTTGCAGAACACGTGAAAGCTCCAAGAATCCATAAAGAAGACCGTGGTATTCATCTTTGGTGATTTCTTGACGAGCAAGAATTTGTGTTCTTAGACTGTTTGATCAACCTACACTTGAGGTGTCTGTTTCGTGATCAGTTTCTTTCAATCTTGTGAAGATTTATGTTGCCCTGTTGTGACTATAGGAAGAGGTTGTGCGAAATTCTGGACTTTGAGGATTGTTCAAAGTGTCGAAAGACTGCAGGAGAGGAGACATCTTGCTGCTAATCTTTGTTTGTACATGCCTATATTTTGATTAGAGGGTTAGAGAGGTGTTATATATTTTTGACGTGGAGGTCGCTATAAAAGCCTTGTTGTAAAAACCTTAATCATTATAATACATTTGCTTCCTAGAACTGGAAGGACACTGGAAGTAGGCAGTTTGGCCGAACTAGTATAAAAACCTTCGTTTGAATTTTCTATCCCTGCACTTTTACTTTCAAAGTCAACTTTAATTTTTACATAGTCAACTATATTCCGCTGCATTTGAAAAATCTTATTCCTCGCATTTCAAGAAAGTTTTGAAAGATCATCCTTTTGTGAAAAAGCTTTTTAAAAGACTCTGATTTTAACTTTCACCAATTCACCCCCCCTCCTCTTAGTGTGAGAAACTAAGTCATACTGTTTTCAACAAACTTCTTATAGCAAAATCTATGATTCTATTTTGTTTTCTTGTGTGTCATCCTTAATCTTTAAAAGTTTTTTAGACTATATATTTTGTTCATAATTTTAGTCTTGATCTTGATAAATTCCCTCGTATGTTACACAAACATGTTTTTTAGGATTCACTAGATCACACAAAGATATAAATGTTTTTTTTCTTCCTTTAATCGTTATTTTATTTCAATTGATGTCATATTTCATGAGTCTTCTCTTTAATTTTAGTCTCCTTCTTATTCATGTGTCTCCCTCTAGTACTGTCAATATTCTAGTTATATGTGATCCTCTCATTATGTTTAGTCCATCTCTAGATTCTCCACCTCCACCAACCATTCAGATGTATAGTCGACAACAACATTCTCATAATTCGTTAGACGACTCACTTCTAATACCCATTCCTCCATCTCCTACAACTTTGAAAACTAAGTCTAGCCTTCCAATTGACCCCCCATAAAGGTATACACTATACTCATAATCTCTCTCCTTGTTACACTGCTTTGAGTTACTATAGATTGAAATGTGTTTGAATAATGTTTTAAACCTTTTCGCAATTCAACGCTTAATGATTATTGTAGGGGTTAGACGGTATGCAATAGTTGTTAGATGCATGTATTTTCAAAAGTATACTTTAAGTGCCCTACAATTGAATAAAAGTGTGCTTGCTCACATTTTCTAATTCACATAATCAACATCTAGTAAACAGAGGAAAATAAACAGTACTAATATGCATGTGAAGAGTAGTAGGACGAATACTTGCTTTTTCTCCCTTTTCTTCTCTTTGATGAAGTTGATCTCCTTTTATTTAAGAGTTATAGATTGTGTAAGCTTTGAGTATTAACTATGTTGAATATTCAACCAATTTTCATATGATTTCTCATTTTCTTCTCCATTTCCTACGGACGGAAGAAGATTATACAGTGTGTATAGGCTTGGTGAGTAATAGAATGAATATTCAATTTATGCTCTCTTTCTCTTCTTCTCTTCTTTTCAATATGCTCTCAACTTTATTTCTTTACTTCATTTCATTTCAACCTCAACTGTTTCAATCTCTTTTTCTTTTCTTTTCTTCCTTCTTTCTCTTACCCCGTCCTGGACATCATGATTCATTCTATACTGTAAAACTTCTATTCTGCTTATATACTTCGTCAATTTTTTATCTTCTTCATATCTTCTTCATATAGCCTTTTGAAGAGATGACCATTGGATGTAGAGTTGACCCTTGTATAGGCTCCTTTAGTGATTTTTGGAAGATGGTCACACTCACTTGTCTTGCCATGTAGATATATAGTGCTTTATCATATCTTGATTGAAGCGCAACTTGTACTCAACAGGACTTTATACTTAGATTATTCTCATAACGTTCTTTTCTTCTCTTAATGTCTTTATCCACGTATCTAGTTGTTTTTAATAACCCATTATATAATTCTAATATGCACCTTTAGAAATTTTTGGAAGATGGTCACACTCACTTGTCTTGTCATGTAGATATATAGTGCTTTATCATATCTTGATTGAAGCGCAACTTGTACTCAACAGGACTTTATACTTAGATTATTCTCAAAACGTTCTTTTCTTCTCTTAATGTCTTTATCCACGTATCTAGTTGTTTTTATTAACCCATTATATAATTCTGATATGCACCTTAAACGAGGACAAAGTATATAAGCAGAATAGAACTTTTACAATAAATGTATTAAATGATATTAAATGTTTTGACTGTATGAACGTTATCTTGCACTATATGTTCAAAACATTGTCAGACATCGTGTCAATAAATATATAAGTTGATCATAACATTCATATAATATTAGACAGTATAAGATATATTGTAGTGTTGTAAAAAAGGGTTGTAACCCACGAGCCAACCCTCACCATGGGTTTGAGTCGAGTTGGATTGGAAAAAATGTAATTTTTTTATGCGAGTTAGTTTTCAACCCGGCTGACCCTGGTTGAACTCGTGGTGAGCTGGATTGGCTCACCAGCCCACCTAATTTAATTTAATTATTTATTATTTTGTGTTTCAATATTATTAGTTAGCATTATTTTATTATATTGTAGATGAGGATAAAAAAATATGTTTCAAGAGAGAAAAATATTATAGATTTATTAATTCAAGACTCTAATATTATAAATGGACAAGTGATACAAAAATTATCAATATTCAAAAGTTGTTTTTGGATTACACTTGGATTGTATAATAATTTTTT
Organism: Vigna radiata var. radiata; assembly: GCF_000741045.1. Classification (NCBI taxonomy): domain Eukaryota; kingdom Viridiplantae; phylum Streptophyta; class Magnoliopsida; order Fabales; family Fabaceae; genus Vigna; species Vigna radiata. The sequence continues at coordinate 30,382,309 of NC_028355.1, read as the reverse complement.
ATTTATTTTGAATTGTCTTTGGAGTTCAACATCATTTTAGAGTGAAATTTATTTAGATTTGAATTAAAAAAACTATAATTTTTTTTTTTATTTTGAAAAAAAACTTATAATTAAGTGAGTCAGTGAGACAACCCATTTAACCCACCAACCTGTGGTAGGTCAGACTGGGTTCGAATTTTTTCAGCTCGCTCATAAGTGAGCCGAGTTGGGTTGACTCACAAAGTGACTAACCCGTGGTGGGCCAGGCCAAGTCGGGTTGAGTCGGGTTACTCTTTTTGACAACTCTAATATATTGTTATTCGTTGTGAAGCAATAGACAATTATAGATGAAAAATAATTGATACATAAGGATTAACAAGTTTTTCATCAAATGGTATCATTTGTAAGACATTTTTTATTGATTACAAGTTTGAGATCACATCTTTATTGTTCAGAGCTAATATTCATTAGACGATGATTTTGCTTTAGCTTTTTCTCCTCTTGTAACACTGATTAATTTTGAGACATCAACCTTTAGTATCATACATTTTCTTAAGAGTGGAGTGTTGTCCTTTAGACTTAAGTCATATCTCTTTGTTTTGCGCACATGTCCTTTAGACGATATGTTGTAAAACATGTTTCACTTGATAGATTTTTGTGCTTATTGCTTTATAACATTTACTTAGACACTTTTATACTTATTACTCTATGAATGTATATGTATTTTTAAGCACAATGTCTTGACATGTAAATGTAGGCTTCTCCTACTGATCAGACGCTTTTGCTTAAGAATAGGTCATGTCATTTTGGCTTTTCTTTTTCGTTATTTAATATTTAAACACCTCGTGTAGCCTTAGATATAACCTTTTATTATTATTTTGATTTGGCTTGGCGCTTAGATGCTTCTAATCTTTGGACGTTTTTTCCTCTAGCTTTTTTTTTTCTAGTTAAGTGGACTTTAGATGGTTCATTTGATGGATGCTTAAATGATTTTATGTTGTCTATTATCTAGTTGGTTAGACGTTCTCTCTTATGACCATTCAATAATGGGATTTTATTCTTTACATGTTATATTTATGTTCTTTCCTCTTTCTTAGACATTTGATATTCTTTCGCTTAATGTTGTTTGTTAGACTTCAAAACAAGAGATGCTTTAAATGATCCAGCCTCTCTAGAAGATATTGTCTCAACACTTATTTCATCAGTATTATTCTTTAAGACATACAATCATTAGACACTACATTCTATAAACAAAATTTCATTGAGTAATGTTTGTTAAACTTCAAAACATGAGCTGCTAGACAATATAGTCTCTCTAGATGATCTTGTCTTACTCCATCTTTTTATACATTCCTTTTGTCTATTTTTATTGAGTCAATTTCAAAATCTGTAGGTAATACCTTAACCCATCTTGATTGGAGTCAAGCCATGCGTAATGAAATCAATGCTCTTCAAAATAGTTGAAGTTGGGAGCTTATCTCATTACTATTTGAGAAATCTATTATTTTTTTTAGGTGGATCTTTGTTGTCAACGGCAGTCTTGATGATACTATTGGTCATCTCAAAGGTTGTCATGTAGCCAAAGGTTAGACATAAATTTTTGGTTTGGACTACGGTGATAGTTTTTCTCTAATGGCAAAGATTGATCTTGTTGGGTTATTTATAGTCATGGTTACTTTTCAGCAATGACATTTTTACCAATTGGATGTCAAAAGTGTTTTAATTAATGGAGATTTGATGGAAGAAATTTATATGGAGCAACCTCTAAGTTATATTGTTTAGGGAGAGTCGTCTAGATTTGTATGTCGACTCTACAAATCTATATATATAGTTTAAAGTAGATTTTTAAGGCTTGGTTTGAAAATTTTATTAGTGTTGTTCAACAATTTGGCATGACTCACAATGAGGTAGATAATTTAGTCTACTTAATAGTATATATTGATGATATTGTTCTTATAGGAAGTAATGACGATGACATCTCCTAGATGAAATAACACATTTCTCACCACTTTCTAACCAAAGATCTTGGCAAAGAAATATTTCTTGAGGATTGAGGTAACACAATCCCACAATGGTATTGTTATATCTCAATGGAAGTATGCATTGGTTAATTTGGATGAAATTGGGTTTATGAACACAAAATTTATTGAGACACCCATAGATCCCAATACCAAACTCCCACCTAATCATGGGGAGTCTTTCTAAAATCTTGAAAAGCATAGAAGATTAATTGGAAAATTGGTCTATCTTATTATTACTCATCTTGACATTTCCTTTGTCGTCAATGTGGTAAGTCAATTTCTCAATTCCCCATGTGCAGATCATTGAAATGAAGTCCTTCGTATATTAAAGTACATTTAAAGATCTCCTAGAAAAGGTTTGTTATATGGTCACAGTAGCCATACTAAACTTATCTACCATTCAGATGCTGACTGGGCAGGAACTCCTTTTGATAAAAGATCTACTTTTGGGTATTGTGTTTCCATTAAAGGTAACTTGATTTCTTGGAAGAGTAAGAAATAAAGTGTTGTGGCAAAATCTAGTGTAAAAGCAAAATTGGTAGCCTTTTCTTCAAGCTATGTTGGATCAAAGCAAGAAGATGAAGTTATGAAGGTGGAAGTGACATGAAAGCTATGGAGATGGTGGTGGATGCTCTTGGTTTGAAGGTTTAAGTGGTGGAATGAAGATAGTTCATGATGCTCTTAGAGAGGTTGGGCCAACTCTAGAGATGGATGGCTAGAGGGGCCTCATGGGATGCTCTAGCCATTACTTGGAGACAAGTTAAAAATGGCTCAACAATTTGGCAGCATTTCATTACAAATCTCAAAGTGAGTTTACAAGGGATGAGACACCTCTATTTATAGATGGAGGTGTCTCCAAAGTAGAATGAAACCATAAAACGTTATCTTCCACCAAACCCTAAAATCTTGTTGAAGAAGAGCTTGACATGTGACACTCTCACTTTTAGAAAAACTCTCCACTCGTAAAGTGTCATGTGAAAAGCCACTTTAGAAAAAGTTTCTCCAATTGGAAAATGACACATGGCCACTACCTTGTACGAAAATTCTCTATTAAGAGCTTGCCATGTGGAAGCCACTTTACCAAAAGTTTCTCACTGGGAAAATGACACATAGCCACTTCCTATGTAAGAAAACGCTTCATTAAGAGCTTGCCATGTGGCCACTATGACTCATGTGGGACACCCTCCACCAAGCTAGGGTTACAAAACTAATCACCCAAGATTAGCTTAAGTTAGGCGCAGGTATTGCCCTACAACTTAAGAAAGATTGTTCAAAAACCCCACATTACTTGCGCTTAATACAAGACCTAAAAAGAAATTGTACACTACTTGACCCTTAATACAAGGCTTAAATATTCCTAATCTACTAGAGGTGTTCCATGATGGTCTAATAGAAAGATATTTGCTTCACCTTACGTAGATGATTATAGCTTTTCTTTAATGTGCTTGGGCGACGACTAAGGGATATGCCATCAAGAATATAGAGTTATGGTCTCAACCTGATGGAAGCAGCTTCACCGATCACAGAGAAGTGCTCCTCGACTCAGAGATGATGCAACAGATTGGAGGAGTTGATGACTGCTCTGATACCAAATGATAGAAGTGGCTCCACACTTCAAGTGAGAGCAGCTACTCGAACCAGAATAGGCAGCAGAATGAGAATACGATTGATGGAGAATATGCACGCAACGTGTTCGATGATTGGTTTCGTGAAGGTGTGGTGAGTGTGTGAGATTTCTCAAGCTCAGGAAGCCTTCCAAAAGGGAAGGAAGCTAGAGGAGGGAGTGCAGAATAAGCACAAGATAGCTTAAACTCTGAAGAAAGGTTTGGAGAAATCTCAACAACATTTCCTTATCAATTCAAAGTTATCTTTACAATGGAATGAGATGACTCTAAAACGTGCATGGCAAGCTACTGAAAGTACATACGAAGCTGCTGGAGAAGCTACATAGCTTGGGGAAGCTTGGGTTGCAAGTTTCAGATGCCAGCTCAGCAGCTCGTTCATGAAGAAGAATACTAGTTCGCTATCATCGAGTGGTACCCGTTCGTGCGCTGAGCGCCAGCTGCTCCACTTGCACTCTTCTTTGCCTCTTTTACTCTCCATTGCTTGGCAGCCTTCCTATGATGCATAGACATGCTTTCCAACCTTTATTAATGTCCTACAAAACAATGTAAGTGTATTTAGTAAAGAGAAGAAGGATTAATAAGTAATACTCCATGAGAGTAAAGTAGTGAGTGCTCCCTCTTCTTCTTGGATTCTTCTAGACATGGCTCTTGTTAGAGGTCCTACGTTTAGCTTAGATAGTCCTCCATCACAACCACTTACGAACTTGTTTGACTTAAACAATTACTCAAAGAGTTGCAATTTGAAGATGTCACTCAAATGACACATATATGTGACCATCAAGTTTCTCTTCATATTAGCTCTAATTTTGTCTTTCATGAAATGACTAAACACATTGAGCTTGATTGTCATGTTATTCATGAAAAGATTGTATTAGGAAACATCAAGACTGAATTTGTTAACATAAGTAATTAATTAGCAAATCTTTTTACTAAGTTTTTAGGAAGGATTTATAATTGATTATATTTGTAACAAGCTAGGTACATGTGATTTATATGCACTAGGTTAACGGGAAGTGTTTGATATTTATAACACGTTGTTAGTTACAATATCTTATGTTAGTTTCAATATTATGTGTATTTGGACTTAGTCCATATTTTCCTTTATTTTTCTTCATTATAAATATATTATCGTATGCATATTTTCTGCATAGGAAAATTAATCTTATATTTAGTTTTTCTTATTTTCACAACTATCAATGTGTTTCAGCCCATTATCTTAATCATGAAGAAGACGAGAAACCTTTCAATCTCCTATATGGTTTTGGCAACATACACCCATTGTAATAAATTCTTCATCCACAAAGGTAAGCAGGTTACAACCATGATGATTGCTAACCATGTTTACAATGAAGTTGCAACAAAGGTATTAGAAGATGCACAGCCAAAAGCAAAAACTCATACAATGCTTTCTTTTTATTTATCTTATCCTTGTATTTGTTAGCACTAACTTTAAATTTATAAAGAACAAACCTCTAAAAACAATTATCAATAGCCTAAATCATGCATAAACAACACACTTGATATCATTCCAAATAGAATATATGCAAATATTTAGAGATTCGAATCAATTAAGAACAAAAAATTAAAAATTTTAAATAAAATAAAGAAAACTTGGATAAAGGGAAGAAGTCACATATCAATGTTTAAGTCCAAAAATGATCGTCACAAGAATTGGGAAGTTCTTGATAAGATCACAAGAAGCAGAGAAAACCGTAGCAAAGATAACCTAATTGTTATTTTTTGCAAAAACGATCTGCCCTATTATGAAGTGTCAGAAACAATCGATATTGAATACAGTCGCGCAACGGAATAAAAGTAATATAGCGGAAAGCATGTTACGGTCAAAACTCAATACAATGGTCCGTTTTAAAAAGTTGATTTTCTTAGTGAACTTTTATCGAACAGTTGGAGTGCTAAAATTTAAAGAGTGCAGGAAATAGAAAAATTAACACACAGAACTTTTATACTAGTTTGATTCAAAAGAATTTATGTCTAGTTGTTAATCAGTATAAAAAGTGATTAACGTTTTCACTAAAAATATAGTTGTACAAATTACAAGATAATGAAATGAGCAAAGAATAGAAAATACCTTCCTTGGACAAACGAACCAAAAGAATGCAGTGGGTAACTTCGTTCGACAAACGAACCAGAAGAGCTTCCTTCGACGCACGAACCAGAAGCAACAACTCTGCCAACTTGAAGAGAACCGCTCCGACCTTTGACACATAATGCACGAGCTTCTCCTATTCACAAGACTAGGCAAGAGCACTCTATCACTTTGAGAACTTTCTCTGACAAACTGTATTCTCAAAATGGCATAGATCCTTTTCTAAACAAGTAAATAAAGGTATGAACACTCGTGTGATTGTTCGCATCATCCTAGTGTTTAATACCTTTCTTTTTCTTATAAAATAATAACTAAAAATATGTTTTAAAGGTTAAAGCACACGTGTGACCGCACGCGTCATCCTTGTGCTGGAAACCTTTTTCATTTTTTTTAAAAAATAATATACAAAAATAAGTTTTTAAAGGTTAAAGCACACGTGTGACCGCACGCGTCGTCCTTGTGCTGGAAACCGTAAAAATAATGATCAAAAATACGTTTTAAAGGTTAAAGCACACATGTGACCGCACGCGTTGTCTTTGTGCTGGAAACCTTTTTCCCTTTCTTTTAAAAAATATACAAAAATATGTTTTAAAGGTTAAAGCACACGTATGACCGTAGGCGTCGTCCTTGTGCTAAAACCTTTTCTCTTTCTTCTAAAAATAATCAAAAATATTTTTAAAGGTTAAAGCACATATGTGACCGCACGCGTCATCCTTGTGCTAGAAACCTTTTTCCTCTGTTTTAAACAAATAATATACAAAAATATGTTTTAAATGTTAAAACACAAGTGTGACCGCACGCGTCATCCTCTTGCTGGAAACCCTTTCCTTTCCTCATATAAAAATACCAAAACACAAAAATCCTTTTCCAAACAACAAACAATCTTTCAGCTAGAACTACGTAACCCTGATTTCTCATTTTGAGAATACGTAGGAGTAAGGTCAATCCTTGTCGGGCAAAAAAACACAAAAATATTATTTTGTTTCTTCAGAACTTTATTTTTGGTGATGATTAAACATTTTGAAAACCACATCATATTCGCGTATTTAATTAAAGGTACTGCTTTAGGACAAGCGTTGTAGGGTTCTAATACCTTCCCTACACGTAACCGACTCCCGAGCCCAGAATTTGGTTTTCGTGGACCATGCCTTTCTTTATGGTTTTTCCGTAGTTTTCCAGAATAAACTATGGTGGCGACTCCAAAATCTTTTTTAAAAAGCCACTCATTTCTTTTTTTGGATCGTCTTCCCATCGCAATTCCGGTTGCGACAAGTGATAATCGATTATTTGTATTCGTTATGGGGTTTTCAAAATGTGATAATCAATTATTCTGAGGAATAATCGATTGTTCCAGAGACTTGGACAGTACTGAATCAGACAAACATAATCGATTATTCTGTGCAATAATCGATTATTTGCACGAGCAACTAATTTCCAAACAAGCTCATGATAATCGATTATCACACTTGATAATCGATTATTTGCGCAATGACTCACTAGATACGAAAACTTCTAACAGTTTTTACATTATTACAGTTTATCTTATACATTTGTTTCTACAAAATGCGTTTAACAAAGATGCACTTACAGTCTTCAATTCTTCAACTTTTATCATCATCAAAACTTCACAGTAGCTTCAAGATACCAATGCTCCTTATTGGTAACATGAAGTCCAAAAGGTTTATATATACAAATAAGTTATGGGTCTTGGGTTCAAATCTTGAGTACAACTATAATGTTAATATTTTTTTTTTAATACTTCATCCATGCAATACATGTAATCAACTTGGTCTCTTCAATATGTGAGGTCTTCAATTGAGCCTCTAAAAGATGAGTCACCTTGTGTTTAAATGTCTCTTAGGCCCTTCTCAACCTTCATCTCATCATGGGCCTACCTAATTCTTAAATGAGGTCCTAGTCCTAGTCATAATAATCCCCATTATATCCTTGGGTTTTAATATTCGCATCATTCCTTCCTCCTTTAGAAAGATTTGAAGCCATCTCTAAAGCTTCATCATTTGCACTAAAAAGAGATAAATCAAACATGTTAGAAAAGATATGCCTTATAAAAGAGATAAATCATTTGGTGATGCATCTTACAAAGGCTTTTTCCTTAGTAGTTCTCGTAAACCTCGTTTTCCTATTTGTATTATGGATTTCAGAAGAATAATACTTTGTCGACCTTCTTTTGTTAGTGTTGTTCGTTATTCCATAAGATGTGTGAAGTCATTAAACAATCTTGGACTTTCCTTTAGCAACCTTTCTTACTTCCTACAATGATGTTTAGTTACGTGACTCTTTTTGTATTCTTCTTAAGAGTGAATTCTTATGTTTGGCATATAGGATTCTTCAAATATTGTACATTGTTGCGCTTAATGTTTTGTAAGTTTTACTTGAATATTTCTTGTACTTGTTATATGTTTTAACTTTACTGTATGAACTTTTATTATGCTCTTATGTTGTTTCATCTTATTTCTTCTATTATTTAATATCTTATGTAGCTTTAGACGTAAATTTTGATTAAACTTATTATGCAGATGCTTCTAATTTAGACTTTGTACTCCTATGTTGCTTCTCCTCGATCATTGTAATTTATTTTGTGTTTATACTCTTTTCTATATTTGAGAACCCAAGACTGTTTCGTTTAGTGTTGTTTGTTAAACTTCAAAACTAGAGATGTTATAGATGACCCTAGTCTCTCTCTCAAATGATCTTGTCTTAACAATCTCCCCCTTTTTATGTTTAACAAATACACATTACTAAACAAAAAGTTTTCCTATTCATTATTTCAGAAGGTACTTTAGATGTACTTCTCCCCCTAATTTGGATGTTCTATTTTATCTATTATCTATTTGGTATGTTGTCCTATTCATCTTCTCTTCCTATCTGTTTAGCATATTTCTTTCCCTCTTATTTGAGAAAGATAGAAAAGGGTGTTGGAGGATGTTTAACATGAACCATTGTTGGAGCCATACTATCAAACTCTATGTAGACAAAATTTCTTCTAATTTTTAAAGAAGTTTATGGGGACTTTTTTAAAAGACTTTTAGAGAGATTTCGAGAGACGCTCTAAAGAGTCTCTTGACTCACTTCCTTTGTATTTAATAGAAGATCTTTAGAGGACTAGAAGATGAAGTTTCTTCCTTGCTATAACTTCTTCCTACCATTTATGAAAAGCTAAATCTCTTATGTCTTGGAGTGAAATGTAACTGCTTTGTACTCTTTTGTATTCGATCTATATATTATTTATGAATGCTTGCTTTTGATTATAAGTTTGTTAATTGATTTATGCTTAATGTTGAATGAACCAATCACTCGTCTTACTTCACTAGCTTGAGATTTAGTGAGAACTAGTCTCAAGTTGTGGTCCAATCAGTTTTCCTTTATGCTTTTAGATTTTAGAATAGATAAGGTTGCAACTGGATATAGAGTCTTGATCTTAATGTAGGTGATCCATTCATGAAGTCCTTGATGAATCAAACTGAAAGGTGGTGATTCTAGGCTCCAGGTATCAAGTATGGACCTAGAGTTACACCTACAACGAACTCCCAAGACTTAATCAGTCACAGCTCCATAACTAATGGTAGATCAAATACAAGAGAAGAAAAAGTGAAGTCGAACTCCAACACAACTTAATCATTTGAAAGTTACTCATTTAGTAATCCAAACTGTTTTCCAACATATTTTACAACATTTTCACAATACAAATTTGTTTTCAACAACATCACCATCACAATTATTATTTTATAAAGATCAAGATAGTTAAAACATTATATTTTCTACCAAATTTTTGTAGATACGACACTTGTTAAGTGCAAAAGTGCATAACTCCCCAATGGAATGGAAGTATGATAAATGAGAGAAAAATTGCAACTGTCATCACGAGAGCATCACCTACACTATAAAGGTTCTCTTCTCATCAACCTACATTCATGGAATGAATTTAATCTTCCTTCCTTGCATTTTTATTCTATTTTTGTTGATTGGTGACTATTGGAAATTAACAAATTAAAATAATGTTATGCTATTATTTAGGAAAATAAAAGTCATGTTGACTGGTAGGATTTATTTGCTATTTTTTAGGCACTAGGAGCACTATTCTGTTAGTGGTTGTAGATGTCAATATTTTCGTACATTTACGTTCAGTTATTTGCTTTATAAAAGCAATAGCACTCCTCCATAAAAGATATCAATGCAGTCTTATATTCTTTTGTTCCACTCTCTCAACCTTTCCTTCAATAAAATAACCTACAAATTGGTATCAGAGCTACATCTTACGGGACCTGAAAAATGGATGTTGAAACAAGTTTCTCTCAAGTTGCTCCTCCTATCTTTGGTGGAGATAACTATGACCTCTGGGCCATAAAAATGCAAAACTTCCTAGAGGCTTTGGATCTTTGGGAAGCAGTGGAGGAGGATTACGATATTGCTTCGCTGCAGCGACAATCCCACTATAGCCTATATGAAAACCTACAAGGAGAAAAAAACCAGGAAAACAAAGGCAAAGTCATGTTTATTTTCTGGTGTTTAAAAAATAATTTTCACCAAGATCACATCTCACAACACAACAAAAGCAATTTGGGATTACTTGAAGGAAAAATATGTAGTTGATGAGAGAATTAGAAGCATGTAAGTATTGAAATTAATGAGAGAATTTGAGCTGCAACGAATGAAAGAATTTGACACCATCAAAGAGTACTCAAATACGTTGTTGGGCATTGCCCACAAAGTAAGATTGTTGGGCACCACTTTTTCTGATTCAAGACTTGTTGAAAAAATTCTTGTATCAATACCAAAAAGATATGAAGCTTCTATAACTATCTTGGAGAACACAAAGGATCTATCTAAGATCACTTTGGCAGAGGTGATACATGCCTTACAGGCTCAAGAGCAAAGAAGACTTATGAGGCAAGAAGGATTTGTGGAGAGTGCTTTTCAAGTCAAATTCCAAAGCAATGGCATCAAACACAAGAAGAAGCAAAACAATGATACTAGACTTGGAAGATTAAACAAGATCAACAACAAAAGTAATAATACTCAAGTTTTTCCACCTTGTCCTCATTGTAAGAAAACTAATCATCCACAAAAAAAGTGATGATGGAGACCGGATGTAACCTGTCATAAGTGTGGGAAGTTAGGGCACATGGAAAAGATTTGCAGGTCTCATCAACAACAAGCAGAAGTTAAGGTTGTTGAGGATCAACCACAAGAGGAAAAAGTGTTTGTTGTTACATGCTTTGCTACCTATAGCTCCACAGAAAGTTGACTAATAGACAGTGGTTGCACAAATCACATGAGTTATGATCGAGAACTCTTTAAAGAACTTGACAAAACTGCACTTTTTAAAGTCAGAGTAGGTAATGACGCATATATTGCAGTAAAAGGCAAAGGAATAGTGGGAATTGAAGGTCAAACAGGTTTGAAACTGATTTCAAATGTTTTATATGTTCCAAAAATTAACCAAAACCTGTTGAGTGTTCCTCAATTGCTTGAAAAAGGTTATAAGGTGTGGTTTGAAGACAAAAACTACATGATTAAAGATTCAGCAGGCAAGGAAGTATTTAAAGTTAGAATGAAAGGAAAAAGCTTTGCTTTGGATTTCATGAGTGAAGAACAAGCTGCAGTGCACAAAGAGGTCAACAGTACAATACTTTGGCATAAAAGATTGTGCCATTTTCACCACAGTGCTCTAATATTCATGAAGAAGAATAACATGGTCAGAGGCTTACCTGATATAGAAGAAGCATTTCCTACATGCATTACTTGTCAATATAGGAAGCAAACAAGACTCTTATTTCCACAAAACAAGACTTGGAGGGCTATACGAAATCTACAATTGATACATACAGATGTTGGAGGTCCTAAGAGCACACCATCATTGAATGACAATAGGTACTATATTATTTTTATTGATGACATGACAAATATGTGTTGGATATATTTTATGAAGTTTAAATATGAAGTTGCTGACATTTTTTTGGAAGTTTAAAACTTTGGTGGAAAATCAAAGCAAGTGCAAAATGCAAATGATCATATCTGACAATGGAACTGAATATACTTCAAAACAATTTAACACGTTTTCTGAAAATACAGGTGTAGAACACCAGCTTATAGCCCCTTATTCACCTCAGCAAAATGGCACTGCAGAAAGGAAAAATCAGACGATTATAGAGATGGCTAGGTGCTTACTTCATGACAAAGAGTTGCCTAAAACATTCTGGGCAGAGGCTGTAAATACAGTAGTATTTTTACTCAATAGATTGCCAACAAAAACTTTACAACAAAGAACGCCTTTTGAAACATGGTACGGTTACAAACCTGAGCTGTTTAATTTAAAGATATTTGGTTGCTTGTGTTTCTCTTATATTGCTCATATTAAGAGAGACAAATTGGACAAGAAAGCAGAACTTGGAATTTTTGTAGGCTATAGCTTGATTTCAAAGGCCTACAGGATCTATCTTCCACACAACAACAAAATCATTATTAGCAGGGATGTGAAATTCTTGGAGTTTGATTGTTGGGGTTGGAAAGACAAAAAATTCCTTGAACAAGAGGATTGCAGGAGGAGAATGAAGATGTGGATGGCGAACCTGTCAAAGGAACAAGATTGCTTTTTGACATCTATCAAAGGTGTAATGTTGCAGCCATGGAACCTAGTGGATATGAAGAGGCTACGACTGACAAGAGGTGGATAAATGCTATGGAAGAGGAGCTCAAAATGATTGAAAAAAATCATACATGGGAGTTGGTGGATAGACCTGGTCATAAAAAGGCCACTGGAGTAAAGTAGGTTTATAGACCAAGTTCATTCCTGATGGTTCTGTGAACAAGTACAAGGCAAGACTTTTTGTCAAGGGATATGCTCAGATGTCTGGGGTGGATTTCTCTGAAACATTTGCCTTAGTTGCCAGGCTAGACACAATAAGGTTGCTGCTAGCACTAGCTTCACAAAAAGGTTGGCTTATACATCAATTGGATGTAAAATCAAAAGTTTTGAATGGATATTTGGAGGAAGAAATATTCGTGGAACAACCAAAAGGTTTTGCTCTTCAAGGACAAGAAGACAAGGTTTATCTACTGAAAAAGACATTATATGGTTTAAAGCAAGTACCAAGGTCTTAGTATAGTAGAATTGATGCACATTTAATGAGCTTAGGCTTAGTGAAAAGTTTAAGTGAGTACACCTTATATATTAAAAAGGTGAATGAGGACATACTTATGATATCTATGTATGATGATGACTTATTTGTTACAGGAAATTGTAAGGAGATGATTGATAAGTTTAAAGAAGAAATGAAAAATGTCTTTGAAATGACAAACCTTGGAAAGATGACATTTTTTCTTGGTATGCTAGTGTAACAAAAGAAAAATGAAATATTTGTGTGCCAAGAAAAGTATGCAAAGGAAGTACTTATGAACTTCAACATGGAAGAGTGTAAGTCAGCTACAATTCCAATGAACCAAAAAAAAAGTTTTGCAAAGAAGACAGAGTTGAAAAGGTTGATGAAAAGCTTTTTAGATCCTTAATAGGATGCTTAATGTATTTAACTGCCACCCGGTCAGATATCATGCATTCAGTGAGTTTGTTATCAAGGTACATGCATTGTGCTAGTGAAATTCATTTTCAAGCAGCAAAAAGAATTCTTAGATATGTTAAAGGCACAATTGATTATGGTATATGGTTCAACAAGTTGATGTTACCAATAAGGGAGTATTGGTAAAACCTGAAGATAAGTTTTGATGATGCTGCAACTTTTAGTTTTTGAATGTAATAGGAAAATACTTAAAAAGCAACTTGTAGATTTTGAATGTAGTAGGACAATGATAAACATTGTAATTTTTACTGGTATAATCGATTATGGTTAAGCTATAATCGATTATCAGATGCTTTTGAACTAAAATAATCGATTATCATGAAGCAATAATCGATTATCACAAGTCACACTTGAATAATCGATTATCACTTCATATAATCGATTATCACTTTTTGAAATTTCTATAACGGACTTGAATAATTGATTATCACTTACAATAATCGATTATTCATGGCAGTTGGGAGTTGACCTTTGACATTCAGTGTACTTGGCTATATATATGGGTTTTTGTGAAGTTCAGAAAGTAACTTTTGTGTAAACTGAGAAAGCTTAGAACACTGAGTAGTCAGAGGAACGTTCTTGAGAGCTTTTNTTTACTTTGTTCCCTTGCCTGNTCTTGTGAAAGGAGAGGCTTACGTATCGTGTGTTGATAGTCGAAGTGGACTCTCTTCAAGTTGGCAAGGTTCTCTGCCTGGTCTTGTGAAAGGAGAAGCTCGTGAATCGTTTGTCGATTGCCGGAGCAGTTCTCTTCAAGTTGGTAGAGTGGTTCTTTTCATTCTATTTCTGTACTTTTCATTGTAATCTGTTAAATCCTTTTTAGTGGAACTGTTAATCACTCTTTGTAGTGATTAACGACTGGACGTAGATTCTGTTGAATCGAACCAGTATAAAAATCCTTGTGTGCTTTTCTTATGCCCTATACTCATTTTACTTTAACACACATCAACTGCTTGGTTAATTTTCTGAAAGAAAATTGTTTTTTTATAAAAAAGGCTAAAATCGTTTAAACTGTGACCTAATACGCTTTACGCTCTCTGTGTTATTAATCCGCTGCGCTAAACTCTTTAAAAAATTACCCCCTCCGATACCTTCAGTTGAAAGCTTAAGTTTTCATGGTTATTCAAATAGTGATTGGGCAAGATGTGTTGATGATATGAGAAGCACTTCTGGTTACTGTTTCTCTCTTGGTTTTGGAGTTTTTTCATGGTGATCCAAAAGGCAAGAAATTATAGCCCAATCAATAGCAGAAGCATAGTATGTTGCTGCTGTTGTAAATCAAACTGTCTGGATAAGGAAAATCATGGTTGATTTACACATAAAACAAGAAGATAGCACAAAGATTTTTGTGGATAATCAAGCTGCAATTTCAATTGCCAATAATCCAGTTTTTCATGGCAAAACAAAGCATTTTAAGATAAAAATTTTTCTTTTTAAGAGAAGTTCAAAAAGAAGGACAAACGAAACTAGTTTACTGCAAAACAGAAAATCAAGTGACTAATATCCTAACCAAGGCACTTTAAAAATTTAGATTTGAGTTCTTGAGACTAAAGCTTGGAGTTTGTGGTTCCAAAATCAAGAAGGAGTGTTGATTGATGACTATTGAAAATTAACAAATTAAAATAATGTTATGCTATTTTTTAGAAAAATAAAAGTCATGTTAACTAGTAGGATTTATTTGCTATTTTCTAAGCACTAGAAGCACTATTCTATTAATGATTATAGATGTCAATATTTTCGTACATTTACATTCAGTTATTTGTATTATAAAAGCAATAGAACTCCTCCATAAAAGATATCAATGCAGTTTTATATTCCTATGTTCCACTCTCTCAACCTTTCCTTCAATAAAATAACGTACAACTTTCTCTTCCATCCTAGCTTTTTAAGTGAAATTAAAACAGTAAATTAAAAACTAAATAAAACCTTCACATCTCACATCTTCATATGATAATTCGGGATTGTTGTTTTTATATTTAGTATACTAATTTTACGACTAAACTCATTTTATAGATTGGTCCATTGTCCATACTTATATCGATAGTTCTGTGACGTTTTCCAAACCTACCTTTTATAATCTTTGAATCTAACAATTCTAATACTACTTGAATATATTCTTTCGGGAGAATGCTAAATAACAAAGCTAATTCAATGACTTAAAAAATTGGTTAAAAATATTCAAAATCAAAAACCATCATGCAATACAAGTGTTGAATTTTAATAAATCCTGTTTTATTAAGAATATTTATATTATATAAATCTTATTGAAAATGTTTTTATTTAGTTTCTTACCATATCTTTATCTAATGATATGAAATTTTTTAAAGTTGTTAATTTGTCTTTGAATGAACGTTGGTTAAACTGTCTTTTTCAATAATGATTATCAAGAAGGGATAGAATGTCTTAAATAAATTATATTTATTTTCACTATTTGGATGTTAGATAAATGAGCTTATTTTTATATCAAGTGATAATATATTTAAATTATTTATATTTAATTAACATTTTTATAGATAATTTTGAATACAAAAATTTTGATTATAAATTATAATAATCCATAATGATATAAGTGTTGTCATCCATTTTGGAGGTTTGACGTATTCAGAGTTATTAAACTAGATTATAAAAGATGTTACGCTTCTGATTAAGTCCTAATGTGGTTTTCTTTTAACTGTTTATTTTTAGTTTTTCTCCTCTTCTCTTGTATGTTTTCTTTAAATCCTTTTCTTTTCGCAACGCTATCTTCTTTTTTTCTTTATCACTTAGCTATGAAGCTTTCATAAGTTGAGTTTAATCTAAATATTTACATTGATTTTATTTGTTAAGTGGAGTGTTTGATATATAAATGAAAATTTAATGTTAATCTAACCAAAATAACATGATTGAATATTTTTAAAAATTAAAAGACTAAATTACATTAAATAAAAATTTGAGATCTAATTAATTTTTTTGTAAAAATTAAAAGTCTATAATAAGATTTTAGCCTATACTTTTTATGTGTCCTTTTTTAACCTTTTCAAACCTATATATACATTTTTTATTATTTTAGTATTTTTAATTTTGTTTTCATTTCTTTTTTATTTTTTCTAATATATTTTTTCAATATATATATTTTATCTATTCGGATGAAATTGGTTGATGATAATATCATTATCAAATTAAAGTTCAAACTGAAGATTTCAAATAAATTCCTAAAAGTGTGATTTGTCAATCTCATTATTACTCCAAAATTTAAGTAATGTAACTTAATATATAATAGATACTTAGATACCAAAATGATATTACTTAGTTAAGTTGAGACTTTAATAAAGATAACTTAAAAATTTATATATGTATTTAATTTTTCTTAGTTTTAGAGATTAGATTGACAGCATTGTATACCGTATGTACCAAAATTATTTATATATAATTAGAATTGATAAACAATTAAGCTCTAGGACAAACGATGACCTATTTGAGTGTTTTTAATAAAATATTTTAATGATATATTCTTGAGTGAGAAGCATAAGAATAATGAATAAAAATTATAAAGGCCTAATATTTAAGTTTTATAAGAAATTATTAGAACCAAATAAACATGTGTGTGTGTATGAACACCATTCTTAAATATTACATTCCACGGAACATGATTCCTAAAAACACAACCTTGAGATGATAATGTCTCCTGTGTGAACTTTCCGTTAGCACTAATTTTTCGGATAATTAAAAAATTAGCAAAATGCTACGCTAATCAGTTAGGAAATTACGTAGCATTCAATTAAGAATAGGATGTTTTAGTTATATACATGATAATATATTGAAGACACAATGCACATATGAAGCTCGTATTTTATGCACTTTCTTCCAGTTATCTTAGACGTGGATAACAATCGCTTCAGCATTTAATTTCATTAATATGGTAAGGGTAAAGGCAAAAAAATATATAACAGGGACAAGAATTAAAAACATTATCAGGGATGTAAATAAAAAAACTATGTTGTAAAGACTACAAAGTTAATTACACCATAACATAAAATGAAAAGTTAGAAACAAATATTCCATAATCCTTCCAAGTCAATCCATCATCAAAGTGGCCACTTCAATTTCATTTTCCTCCATATATTTCCAGATAGGAAAAGGAGCATGTGAGCAATGACCATCAGAAAATTTCCAAAAAAATATAATGCCAAAGACAGAGTAAGAAAAAGGAAATTAGATATTCTCAAGTTAGGAAATACATAAGAACACATATCTACAAATTGACAACTGAAGTGAAAAATATAAATATGCAACAAGTTCAACATGACTTATTCTTCACCATGGTTTTCAGCATGCCAACTGGTCAACCTGTGTCTGTGTCTCGGTGAAATTTGCACCCCCTCAATGGCCCTTATGGTTTTGTTTTCAGTAGAATGATTCTATCACACGTCATCCATTCCCAACCTTCTATCTATAACAGGAAACATGGGAACCAAATATGTACCTAAACCTGTACATGCTAACAACTACTGTGTCCCTACCAGCCACACATAGTAACAATTATATAAGCTCCTCTGTCAAGAGAAAAAGAAAAGACAAGAGGAACAGATCAAGCCTAGTCCATCATAAAGGACCTGATTGCAAATTTATCACAAAGCTTCACATTATGAAAAGCAGACAACTAAGGGTGAGGCAGCGCCTCAATCATAGATGCATCACACTTTCCACGTTTAAGATTGCTCCAGAAGTACTTGAACAGATGCAGGGTTGTCCTTACAACATTGGTAAGATCATTAACCTGAAAACCAGTATCAGGAGGTGAACTTCTCATGTATTTTATCTATCAACTTAACACTGTTTCTGAATTCACATGACCTCCATTACCCCCAGTGTTGCTGTTAAATCCAACCACAGGAATGGAGTGTTGAGCAAAATCTAGTAATAACTTCCTCTGACGCTCATCGGTGTGAGGAAGACTAGCACGCAAGAGTTCAACAGGCATTTCTCTACTAATAGCTTTGGCAGCATCTGGTCCGACATCATCCATATTCGAGGTACTTTGTATGAGCATGGATTGCATGATACTATGATATTTATTCATGCAATACTTGGTGAGAAGGCCAAAGAATTCATCAAATGAGGCCTGCCAAAATGAACGATTACCCATGTTGTAGTTGCAGGCAGCATGTGGATCAGTCAGAAGTTCAGTAGCCCTCTCAAGAACAGCTATTAAAATAAGGGAAGCACCATCTCCAGAGGTGCTTCCAATGGGACGTAGAGGAGGCTGCTCTGCAGAACAAACAACTGCAGCAAGACAGGCACTAAGAGCACCAAGATCCATTCCTCGTACACATTGGCAAACCACCTTGGCCAGATTATTTGTAGTCTCTGAAGCTGACAGATCTGAGGGAAGACCACCAAATAAGAATCTCAAATGACGAAAGACTGTCATGCAGACTATCCTCGTAAGCTCACTGCCAGGAGGAAGCAACTTAAGATACTTTGCAAGGAGCTTGCGTCCCTTGGGAAGAGATACCAACCGTAAGAAAACAAGGTCATCCTTGGCAGCAAGTCCAACTTTGTGTCCATTCTTTCCCAGTGGGTCAACAAGTTGAAGTGAAGTTGCAAGTCCTTCTAACAGGACTTGCCTTCTTCGTCTTAATTGTGTTCCACCATCCTGTAGCTGATTGTACTGTAGGTAACGATCAATATCATCCACATCCAGAAGAAGGCAAAGACCATCCTCAATTGCAACTCTGGCAGCAAACCTAGGTTCCTGCTCAAGAGGCTTCTCTGAAATATTTTGATCAGAGCTTATGGAAGTGTTTGGAGGATCAACCTCAAGAAGAGGGCGAGGCCGACGAATAGATGAAAATGAAACTCTCCCTAGGGCATCAACCTGCACAAATGCATGTGGTTCAGCATTAGCACGGGTTCGTGGAGGAATTTCCCTTATCTGGGTTGGGCAAAATGGATGTTTTAACTTGGCCACAGAAGACTTTTTTGCTAGACAAGCTTGGTGGTAGTAGTCATCTACATACGGGTCATTACTATGTGTCACAGCATGTTGCATTCTAAGAATGCTTTCAATTTCATCACTTGTCATATACTTGGACCGGAACTGAAATGAACCACTATCACTCTTTTGAATGGCATCAGAACCATGTTGGGAATGTCGAAGACCGTGTTTACCTTTATGAGTTGATTTTGGCCTATGATCTCTACCATCAGCAAGACCAAGCACATGGTCATATTTGTTAATTGCAGATGAGCCAGAGGAAAGGTGGGCATTGAATAGATGAGACTGGTAGCCTGATAAGTAGCCAGCAGAACGCTGCACAGGATGACGCAGTCTATGCTGCTGTTGTTGTAATTGAGTCATCAAGTGAGGAGATACTGATCCATTATGAAGGTGAAATTGTTGTTGTAACATATTATTAAGGAGACTTGAGTGATCTCCAGGGTACAACCCTGCCTGGTTGACCAATTGATTCTGTAATCGCTGATTAAGATGGGAACCAGTAGGAAATTGGCGTGTGTTTCCACCAAAATGTGACCCAAGATTTAAAGCACCCGACTGCAGTGCAGAATTGGAGAAATGAGAACGATTCTGAGATGATAAAGCCATCTGAGCTGCTGCACTATGATAAGGACTGTTTAAGTGTCCTGTACTATGGCTGGGAGAAGCGTGCTGGGATAGACCACCGGGGGGAGGATAAGAAGTAAAAGAAGACTTTGGTACCAAAATTGGTTCACTAGAAAAACGAGGAAGCTCCTGTTGCTTGTCAGGATATGAAGATGTTCTGTACAAAGGCTTTGATTCTGGTAAATGTGGAATGGAGGAATGTGGCTGTGATGACCATCGTTTGCCATCATGATCATGAGCAGTTTCTGAATCATAAATGTGCTGATCAAGCCAGTTTGGAACTGGTTCACTAGAGCAATGTTGGAGGTGGTAGTGTTGTTCCTGCCTTTGCTGCTCGGGATATGATGATGTTCTGTACAAGGGCTTTGAATCATGTAAATGGGCTAGGGAAGAATGGGGCTGTGATGACCATCTTTTGCTATCTGTAGAACCTTCACTATCATAAGGATTCTGATCAAACCAGTTAATACTATCTTCCCTTTGTGACCATTCAGATGTTGAATCTGGGTACAGCACAAAAATACCAAAAGGTCAGCCAACGGAAAAAAAATATTGCATATATTGAAAAAGGAGGAATACAATGGGGAAGCTAAAAAGCCACGAATCAATAGTCAACTTGATTACAAGATGTTCGTAACCACATCTCAAAGCACAAATATTATGAAGTAGATTTTACACATACACGCACGTAATATATTTACATAACACAAGAAAGCACACAGTTACAACATATTAGGTTACCAACAATTAGTCGAACCTCTTTCCCAGCCAGAGGAAGTTTTCTACCTAAAATCCATAACTTAAGGATAAACGTGAAGCAGAACACCTAGCCCCCTATCCATTAGCAAAGAATAGTTGTACACACTATCACAAGTTGTAACTATATGGTTTGCATTCATAATTTTATACATCTAAATGCGTAAGCAAGACAACCAAAAAGAGTTGTACACAATATCACAAGTTGTAAATATATGGTTTGTATTCATGATTTTATACGTCTATATGCACTCAGATTAAGGTAATTTAGTATACCCGCTTACAGAAAAATGTTATAAATTGCTGGTGTTTGTATGTGTATGCCAAACTAAAACACTCTTTAGAAGAAACATATTACTCAATTGGGTATTATACTGTACCAGAATTGACAATACAATTCTTACTAAAAATTATAAAAGGCTTATTTATTCGGAGGGTTCCCACTTAGGGAGGAGTGTGTCAACTTGGTCTCCGTCTTTAATTTTGTGTCTGTTGAAAGTCTCACATCAATTAGAGATAAGACCAATTTATAATACATAAGTGAATGCAAACCTCACCTTATAAGCCGGTTTTGTGGGATTGAGTTAGGCTTAAAGTCCACTTCTTAACATGGTATTAGAGCTATGGTTAGAACCTATCCTAGCAATATTTGTTGTTTATTGGACATATTGTTCCACCCGCTATCGGACCGCTCTCGAATCACCCATTAATGTCTAGTCTCACGTTTGGGATGTATATACCTCGGCGTGAGGGGATGTGTTAGAAGTCCCACACCGACTATAGATAAGACCAATTTATAATATATATATATATATATATATATATATATATATATATATATATATATATATATATATATATATATAAAGTGGGTGCAAACCTCACCTTATAAGCCAGTTTTGTAGAGTTAAGTTAGACTTAAGGTCCACTTCTTAACAGTGTCAATTTCATTTCCAAATTCACTAATGGCAAAGACTTGATTGATGCACATTAAAAAATTTAGGGACAAAATTGACACAAAATTAAAAGTGAAGATCAAGTTAACACATTGCTCCTAAGTGGGGACCATCTTAGTTGTTAAGCCAGTTATAAATAGGGTTACTTAAATGCATCAATTATTTTCTTAGAAAATAATGACCAACATATAACAAAATAGGTACTTTAATTATATAATGGCTTTCCCACATCTCATGAAAAACAGTATTCCTATTAAGAACTAAAGGGTAGCAAATAGTGTACATTCAGAATTATATGATTCACAGTTACACATAAACCAGGTCACGTGTTTTCCTGCCATTAAAAATCCATAAATAAAAAGGGCCCTAATCCTGATTAAAAGTTTAATAGTTCAAGAATAAATCCACTATCGGGTATTCAAACAGCCAATTATAGTTTGAACACAAACTGCATCAGAGCACAATGGAAAATATTTATTAGAAACGTTAAATAAATAAATCAAGTTAAAGGTATATTATTTTTATTTTGACAAAAGAAAGAGCAAAGTGATGAGTTCTTTACAAATGTTTTACTCACTTTCTCTTGATCCGCGTTCACCAATAACTCCTGCGCTTCTTGGTCCACTGACGAACTTGTTCAACTGAAATATAATAAAATAAAGAAGATTCTGAATCTTCAAATATAATAAAATAAAGATTCTTAATCTTCATATTGATATGCATTCGGCAGAATTAATAAACTACAGTACTTGAGAAACTGGAACATAAAATCAAGTACACGGGCACATATCAAGAGGAAATCAAATAGCTACTCTGTTTGAGATATTTTTTTAGCTGATCTAAAAACATTCAAAATAGTTCGAAATGCAAAAGGAAACAAGCTAATCATATTAACCATTCATTTAACTACCACTTCACTTTTCCTCTTCCTCTTCCTTTAATGAATGAGAAAACAGCCACATTGTAAAAATTAATGACTTACCAAGTACAGGAAATTAGTTGTCAGGAAGGGTAAAAAGGGAACAGAAAAAACTAGCATCATGCACAGAGAATCTTTGAAATACAATAGCATATTGACAGGCTCCATTGATGCACTAGCACAAATATCTACCGCCAACATCTTCGGAGACTGAGTCTAGAACCACTACATACTTGCATATCATAAATTTTCTCCCATATTTCTAAATTTTGAGAAATAATTGACATATTTGGTCTAACCTGTGCCTACGGAGTAACACATATAAAACACATACAAGCCACGATATCTAAAAGAATCATTTGAAGATACTGATGGAGCAGAGAGAAGTATATAAGTTCAAGAACAGTTGCGCACACACACATATATATCTGGGACATTTATATGTTAGGAACCAATTGCAAGGCATCAGGACTTGGGTTCAGACTGGAAATACGAGATTCTAATGTGGAGAAGAAAATAAGTGCATGAAGTTGCACATACATGGATATATGAAACATTTATATGTTCCGATCCGATTGCAAGGTCTGGGACTTGAGTCCATATTGAAAGTACGGGGTATCTAATGTGGACTTTATAAGCCTGGGCTCTCCAACTCAATATCTAGTTTTTGTAGTGTGCATGAACCAAGGTTATCCTAAGAATGTGAAAATTGAAAACAATAAATTTTAACCATATAATATTACATACATAGTCAATATTAAAAATTAGTAGTTATGTAGCAATTTGAAAAATGCAGCTATCTTTTAATTTTGATCTTTCAAATAATTGGTCTATATATTTATTGTTTCCATTTCTTTTAGTAACCATGCACACTAATCTACATAGTTACGTTTATGTTGATTATTTTATTTTCATCAAATGATCAATATCGTAAAGTAATCTAAAAGATCAAACTCTTGACAAAAATATAATGGCTGCACAACTCCAATCACTTTTAATTAAAAAGTGAGCTTTAAACTTAATTCAATCTTATAAAACTGGCTTGTAAGATAAAATTTATACTCATTTATATATTGTAATTTACACTTAAATGCAATCAATTTGAGATCTCCAACACACTCCCTCAAGCTGAGGACTGGGCATCTCAAGCATGAGACGAGATATTAATAGGTGGTTTGATACGAGTAGCACAATAGACTCAACAAAACTCGCTAGCGAGGCTTTGATACTCTATTAGTAAGTGGTTTATGCCACTCAACCTTAAAATGTTGGCTTGTATGATAACGTTTACACCCAACTTATATATATATATATTATGATTTGGTCATATCACTAGTTGATGTGAGATCTCCAAAACTTATCCTCCTCTCTTACCACTTAAAGGGGTATTTGGTTGAAGGAAAATGTTTTCATACCCAAAAATCAAAAACTATGATCTCTAGGAATAACTAATATTTGGTTGATTGGTGAAAAGTACAAAAATCAAAAGGCAATGAGTGATCTTTATCAAAAATTTTAATTTGTTATGACAGTAAATTGTTTAATAAAAGTAATATAGTACCTTTTATGTATTACTTATAATTTTACATGAGGAAGTTAGCTTCCCACCTCCCACCATGAGACTGCTTTTGTGGGAAACCTGACTCAACACCATTCCCAGAAAACCTTGTCTCCTAGTGGAATGTTATCTTTTAAAAAGTAAATCAAACATGAGGAACAAATTATCCCAACTTTAGAGTCCTAGGAAACTAAATTTTCGCTTCTCTCCCATCCGTTTCCATAGCATCAAATACTGTTGGTTTTGCCTTCTCTTCTGTTTTAAAATTAATTTAAAATTTGATTTTATTCTTCCATTGGTTTATTAAATATGCCTTTCTAAGTTAATGATTTGAATTTATCTTAGTTTGCTTAATAGAAAGCGCCATTATGATTCATAAAATAGCAAAACTCAAGAAGATTTAAGATTACTTTCAGCAATGAAGCTTTCAAAACGAAACAGACTGAGATAAGATGGAAGAAGAATTGCTTATGATTATTTGATTCCTTATATTGAATGGATTACTGAGAAGATAAACAATAATTTTGTGATGAATGTCATGATATTAAGTATCCGAGTGATCAACTTTGACAAAGCTGAGTTTTCCTTAGCACCATATAGAGAGGCAAAGCGACCAGTGGCCACTCTTTGGACACTGTAGCATCAAATGTCCGTTTGACATGGCCATTGAGTAATTTGGGATTCTCCCCCATGTTTACCAGATAGCACCTATACTTTGTGGCAAACACTTGGCAGTTTACAGAGAATCCAACCTCTGTTTTTGTTTTCCCACCTCTTTGCGTTGGTTCTCCTTAGTTGCTTTGTTTTTTTGCTTACAGTCTGGCAGGTCAGGAACCCTCTTTATTTTCCCTTACTTTCTCCTTTCTTTCTTTCTTATGTGTTTTGTTGATTTTAGCAAAGTAAAAACTTAAGCTAGTTATTGATTGGATCAATGGGTTACTAGTTGAGTCAATGACAAATTGGTTAAATTGCACAACCTACTTATTATATATCATAATGTAATAACTAAGCTTAGGCATGTCTTATAATTGACAGATACATATCAAATAGCTACTTTTGGCCTAGTGGAGGAACTTTCTATTGCAAGCCACACAGTCTTGCTTTGATCATAATGCCATTTTGCACTCCACAAGTAAGTGACACATACAGAAGACGCCTACAGAGAACAAGATCCTATATGGTGATGTGACCATGATAGTGATATGACACTTCATGGCCGCAGCACTGACTTTCATTGAACCTACTGGAATGGTTCACACGGAGACAGTTTGTACAGGTTGAATCTGGTTTAAGGCAAGTTTGATGACATCAAAACCCAAATCAATAATAAAACTAGACTGGCCTAGGTCCAGTTCCTGGTCGGACCAAAGCACTAATGAAAGGAAACCAAGATAACACAGCCAGTCACTTGTAACTTTTCTTTTTCTTCAGTTTTGAAGAAAGAATATGTCAAGTGATGCAAAACAACTTATACAAAGTTCAACCAACAGAAAAGTATAGGGCAACATCACTGGCCCAATAAGGAAAATGTACTATGATCAATGAAGAATAAAATGAGCAATCTGCTAACAGAAACAGATAAAAGTGTACAATCAACGAAACCAAAGGTTCAGCTAAATTATTCACAGTTGAGTATACATTTGGATACGCATCCTCCAAATCATGCTTCAACTCATATTTGAAGCATTGCATCAGTCATACAACAGAAGCACAATTTTATAAAAACATTATAAATTAAAAAAAAAACAGCTTATCTATTTTTTAATGAATGCACATAAATTATCATAATCACAACACTTGTCACTTATATCTGATAAAAGTTTCAAGCATTAACAGAAAATATGATGATCGTAATTTAACAACCTTACCTTCAAAAAAGTGGTAGTAAGATCATCAATATCAGAAAGAGATCTCACATCATCGGCCTGCAGAATAAAAGTACAAGTTAGTTGATATGAAATTATAGCAGTGTGTTCGTAAAGCGCTGCTGGACTACAAGTATAAGCACATGTTTATAGCAAAAAAATTATAGCCACAGAATTTTAAAATTTTGAATTACAAACAAAAATAGTCATAGGAACGAAGAATATTGAAAATTGGGTAACTAACATCTTCTCTATTGAAAAAGAACTCCTCTTCATTAGAATCAAGAGTAGGCAAACGGTCATCATCTTCTAACCCTCCCAACTCGACTTCTTTCCCGAAGAATGCATATTGCGATGCATCAAAAACTGCACCTTCTGCAAGACAAATAATTCCAGTAAAATGCCAACCCATTACTTAAAAAATATATTAGAGATAATTTCAACACTGATTAATTAAAATAAATAGATCTCTTCCAATACATATATAGCCAGGGGAAATGGCAAATATCATTGCAAGTACAACAATTTTTTTCACTCAAGTTCAGAAGGCATCAATGCAAGTAATATACTAAAACACCGCAATCATCGACAAGAATAAGGAAACACACTACACAACACAGATAGAGAGATTATACAGTCATGCAACACAATGCTAAATCAACTAAAGTAGCCAGCAGCAGCAAAAACATTAACGTAACAAGAAAAATTCCGCCAGAAAAAGAAATTTAAATGGCTTCATCATTAAGCTTCTGTGAGCTGAAGCTAAAAACCAAACAAACACTTTGAAATGCATCCTATATCTCCCCATAATCCAAACTAATCCACAGGCTAAAACACCCCAGATCTACAAGACGAAGCAGAATCAAACAACACAGAAACTAACACCCATTAAAGAAAAACGTAACACAAAACGAGATTTGAATCCCAGAAGACGAAGCAAACCTGAGGTAACATTCCCCAATTCTCTAAGATTCTCTGTGTTGGGAGCACCATCAACGCCACCCCCAGCTCCAAACCCATCCATATCCACCATAAAGACGAAGAAAGAAGAAACCCCAGGCAGAGAAACCCGCGAAAGATCGAAGATTTATAGAGAAATGAGAATTAGAGGACCCAATGCGAAAAGGGTTGTTCAATCTTGAAACCCCTTCTCCTTCTTATGATTCTTGAGAGTTCTTGAGAACGTTTGAACGAAGGAAAAGGGGGAGAAGAAGATCTGTGCTGATAATTGAGCACATGGAAAAGGAGAAGAAAAAAAAAAAGGTGTTGGGATTTGGATCAAAGAGAAAACAGAAGAAAGAGAGACAAAGAGAGGAGAGAGACAAAGCCAGAGAGGAACCCTACAAACGAGATATTATTGATCCAAATTTATTATAGAAATTGTTCTTTGCTTTTGTTTTTATTTATATTTTTTTCTTCATTTTTTGTTTACGTAAGAGTTGAATGAGAACGAGATATTGGCTATTTTTTATATTTAAATTAACGCTTGGATAATTAAAAATTCTGAACAAAATATAGAATAACATTGCAAATTGTAAGTGATTTCTTCTTGCCTTTTTAAAAAATTTATAAAGTTAATCCTTTCGAATTTTTAATATATGATTTTGTTTCTTTTTAATGATATTAATTTTTTTATTTTAGAAAATTCATAATTTTTAATACGTTTATGTTTTTTATTTTTATTTTTTAATTAATTAAATCATTATAAAAGCATTTATCTTAGATGGTGGTATAGGAGATCATAAGATGAAGACTTGATTCTCCAATAGTATGTGGACATATGACACGCAGATAAAATAAGATTTAAAATCTTAAATAAAGGTTCAATAAAATATATTTCTCTTAAAATAATTTTGTATAGTAAGGATGTCATAAATATTATTTGAAGGATATATTATTTTGCAAAAATAAAATGAAGCTAAAATTTAATTTCAAAATTTGAATTATAAGAAAAAGAGACTAATACAGTTTGTAACATCCACCCCATACGAATTATACTATAAATTCAACAAGGACCCGTACAAAATATAAACTTTTTTGAAATACAGTTTCAACATACACAAAAATATAAATATTAACAAAATAAAAGCTAAACTAAATTCTTTTATTATATTTCACCTGCATCGGTTTTTCACTTTTTTTTCCTTGGATCTTACTTTTTAAAAATTAAAGTAATTAAGTCATATAATTCTATATTAATATAATTAAAAAATTGTCACGTGTCAATTTATTATTTCATAAAAACTTTTATATATCTTTCTAATTATTTTTATTTTCCTTTTTTAAATAAAAAAAATTATTCAAGTATTTATATTTTTTTCAATTTGATTTTTTTATTTTGTATTTTGTCTTAATTTAGTTTTAATGTTTTTTAAAATTTAAACAATTTTGTTTCTCTCCAAATTCAAACGAAATTTAATTCTTGTATAAATATATACAAGTATTTTTATTAAAATTAATATTTTTATTGAGTATTTTTAATAAAATTAAGTTTATTTATATTTACATTTACTTAATTATATAAATGTTAATTATATTTTGTAAATATACTCACAAGACTTAAAAAAAAGGTTTAATACATCTTTTGGTCCCACCTTTTGGGGCTTTTGTTCAAAATGGTCTCACCTTTGGAAAAAAATCACTTTGGTCTCATATTTCATTAAATATTGTTCAAAATGGTCCCCATGGCAGACGACGTTAAATTTTTAACGGTGAAGTTGCTAGCGTGGCAAACGTCTATCCACCTGTGTCCAATTTATTTGGCGTGGCTAAGTGGACTGTAGTAAGTTGACATAAATGGCTTATAATTGGGGTTATTAAAAGGGGTGGGTTAGGGTTAGTTGAAGTTAAGGTTCTTTGGTTCTTTGATGTTCTTCAAATTTTGGAACAGAGGTTGCAATAGGTTTAGGGTTCGTTGAAGTCAAAATGGCTTCTTCTCAAGCATGTTCGTCTTGTTCCAAAACTGGGTTGGAAAGAAATTCACAATCCGCAAATGATGGGGGCTGGAGGGGAGGTGGGATAATCCCTCATTGCAAGTGTGGTGATGCTGCTGTGTCCAAAGTGGCGAGAACTCCCCAGAATGCTGGGCGAAAATTTTGGGGATGTCGGCATTACAAGGTTTTTTTATTTCCATTTTGACTTTATTTGGTATATATTTGATGANGAAATTTCAATTTTGGTGGCTTATTTGTTGCATATCAGGGTGGATCTTCAAGAGGGATTTANTGCAACTTTTTCAAATGGTGTGCTGAAGAAAATAATGAGGAAAGAGATGATGAAAGTGTCAGACAAATTCGGAGGATTTCTGATTTGGAAATTTTAGTCCAAAACTTGCAGAGAAGGATGAAATTGTTACTTGGAGCTATGTGTGTTGTTTTTGTAGCTAACATTGTCATTTTAAAGGTTTTTTTAGGTTGATCTTAGTATGTGGCTGCATGTTTTGGTTTCGTAATGTCAAGGTGAAGGTGAAGGTGAATGTTAAGGTTCATGCAATGGCAAGGTTTTTATGTAATGTGAAGGTTTATGTAATATGAAGGCGTTAATGTGAAATGTTAAATATAGTATCTGGTTTCATTTTAAAATGTCCAATTTGGTCCCCAATTATATTTAAATTAGTTTAGTTTTGGTCTCAAATGGATATGAAGACAAGTGCTTGTCATCCCATAATAAAATCACACAAATGCTTCTCATCACATACTAAACTAACACAACTGCTTCTCATGATATAATAATCAAAGTGCAGATAAAAGTGGACATAATAATACTTCATTAATACATCAAAAAACTTGGTCACAAAATACATCCAAACTGTGTTCAAAATACATCAAAAAATTGTGTTCAAAGTACATCAAAAAACTGTGTTCAAAGTACATGCTCCATCTTCATAATACACAACAACTGTGTTCAAAATACATCCAAAGTTCATAATAATGACTTCACAACACATCTAATTGATTCTTCTTTTGAAAGGTAACTTCTTCTTCATGATTGGTGGAGTTGAATGTGCACTGGACTCCTGAGTAGGTTGTGGTGGCTACGGGGATTGAGGATTGGGTTGTTGTGTTTGTGAGTCAGAGGGACATGTTGGTTCTGTGATGGGTGGACGTAAGGGGCACTTGCTTCTGTTGTGTCCCAGTTTACGACAGATGGTACATTTTTTCCTGTGCCCACCAATATTCATTTGGGTCACATCCTTTGTTAACTCCCAGGCCTCCAATTTTTTTTTTCTTTGGCCTCCCAGGCATCTTTCGTATAACTGGTGGCAGGACATCCACAAATGATGTTTTTTCCCAAAGCATTTGGTCATTGACAGGATAAATCATTACGGCATAAGTGGCTTCATATGTCGTTCTTGTGAAGCAAGAGGGTATGAAATTTGTTGGGTCTTCATTGCAATAGTTCATGGCTGCAATGGCATGACAACATGGAATCCCACTTATCATCCATTTCCTGCAGCTACACTCTTTAGTCTCTAGGTCCACCGTAAACTTGTTTGTTATTATTGTAGTGTGTCTGACCTCAAACAACTTACGTCCAGACCAACTGACAATAGTAAACAACATTCCAGTTAGGATATCAACATGTAGACAGATTTGATTAAATTCAGATTTCATTACCTTGGAATCCAATATCTAATCAGGTTTGATTCCTTGATAAGCTTGGTGTTTATCTTTGGACAGATAGTGAATTCCATAACTGCGACCTTGGTTCTGTTGGTGGCCCAACGTTTCATAAGATATAGCCTTATCTCCTCTAGCATTGTGATTATTGGCTTGCCTCTGGCAAGCACAATAACACTGTTGAAGGCTTCACATATATTGTTGTCAAGGGAATCACATACAACTTCATATGTGAAACGAGACCTTGACCAGTACCTGCCATGAGCATTGAGTAAATCAACATTAAGGCTTATATAATTTTAAATTAAGCACGTATAATTCAGCACATAATTCTAACACAATTGGATTTAGATTATGACTGCATTAGTTGAGAAATTTACTCAAAATTGGGAAGTGACATGATGATTTTGTGCATTGTTGGAAGAATGATCACAAAAATAGTGTAGGCACATTTTAAATGGTCAAATAAAGTGGTCCAAATGTGTTAAATGCACAAAAAACAGCAGATGCTCAATTTCACCACTTGAGTTGCCAATTTATGTAGAAACCAGTATATGATGCAGCACGGTAAAACAAGTTTTTGGTGGATGCAAAGTGAAACAGACCAGCAATTTTTAAATTAAGCTAGTAGATTTTATAGTTGAAGTAATTTTTAAATTGAATATACAAATTAAATGCATAGAACCACGCATATACTGGTGTTGCATATACTGCAGTTCTTTAATCACATTTTGCCTTGAACTATTATATTGTTTCATATAGCAAACTACATAAATATTGGATAACAAAACTATGAAAACTGTCCTAAACCAAAAAATGATAACCAGAAATTTAACTAAATACAAATAATCACATCACTGGCATTTATAAGGCAACAAAACAAAACTATGAAAAGATAGTTCTATGCTACAACAAATTATAAGAATCCTAACAAGTGACTTCAGAACATTAGTTAAAAAAACAAAAGTAATTTTTTTATTAATAATCCTATAACTGTCCCAATCCAATAACTACTGCTAACAAATGTGTTGAATATTTTCCATTCCCGTTATTTTAACTGCATTTTTCTCATCAAGACTTCTTATTAAGTATAAAAGGATTAAAGATACTTACGAATATTAGCCTACACTTCATTCAAAAATAAATATATACGTGTTACACAATTATAGACATAAATTAGTTTCAGAGAAGAATCCATTTTAGAAAAATTGAAGAGTAACTTTAATTCACATTGAAATACGATAAAAACAGAACCATGCAGTACAAGTATGCATTCAGGCAGTTAAGTCAACGCATTCAACACAGTTGCATTATTTTTTTCAGATCTGGATGGATTGCAAAAATAAAAGACTCAAAGGTGATGTATAGTTTACCTGGGGGGGATGGATATAAGGTATTTATAAGCTTCTATGTTGACCTGTTTTATATTCAACATTTCTCTCTCCCATGCCTGGTGGTACGTGCTTGTGGCAGCCTTCCACATCAGCGTCCTCAAAGTCTGACCAGGGAACTGTTTTCTAAAGTTTGCGTATAGGTGCCTCATGCAGAATCTTTGGTCTGCCTTAGGCAAAAGTTCCTCTATAGCATGCATCAACCCCTGACCACAAAGATTAAAAAAATCAAAGTTTCCTCTATAGACAGTAAATTCATTATAATAATGATAGAAACTGCAGAATCGAAAAGTGTACCTTCTGTTGGTCAGACATCCATGTGCACCTACGACACACTTCATTTCCTCCAAGATCTGCTATCAATAACTGCAGAAACCAACTTCATGTCTCTTTGTTCTCGACCTCAACAATGACATATGCAAGGGGAAGCATTTGGTCATTTGGGTCCCTTCCAATTGCAGTGAGCAACTCTCCCTTAAACTGACCTTTTAAAAAGCATACAACTCACAAAACTTTCCTTGCAACCTTTCAAGCAAACATAGAATCTTTTAAACACTGCATCACCATTAACAGTATCAACCTCCACCTTAACTGTTGACCCAGGATTAGACCTCAAAAGTTCATGTCCATAATCATGTATTCTTCTATATTGTTCTTTGAAATCTCCAATAAGTTGCCTTGTTGCCATCAACTTTGCCCTTCGGGCTTTGGAGATGGAAATCTTAGTATTCCATTTACGTAAAGCTTTTTCTCGTATATCTTGCACCTTCAAGTTTGGATTGTCTTGTAAAGACCTATCTATTTCTTCACTCAACCACTTTGTATTCATAATCTTAATGTTAAGTTGCCTATTGCAACTATGGGTGTCCTTTATTTTCCTTAATTGCCAAAACTGTCGGGTTGGTAAATAACCACAGTAAGCTGTCCATGGACACTTACCTTGTCCACCCATGCATCTAACTCTCACCCTACGCTTATCGTTTTTAACAAACTTCAAAGCCCTCCCAGTATGCACAACATAGGTTCTAATGGCCTCAATAAAGTGAGCCTTATCAGCAAATACTGTCCCAACTTCCCATTTATAATTTGTCATACTTTTTTGTTTCTCATATGTCTGAAATGGACCTGGTTGTGGTCTATCTTCACTCTCGTTCTCACTACCACTGTTTTGTGGACTTACCAAGACATCAGAATGCCATTCATCATCTGACAACACCCTACAATTGACCTCAGCCATACACTCTTCATCACTGTCCTCCAAACCAAAACCCATTTCTTCTTCCTCCTCCTCCTCCACGTACTCATCACCACTAAGATGATCCATATGCCCTTCATCCTCACTCTTCACTTCAACTTCATTGTCCCCTTCACCATCACTCTCTACTTGAACCTCACTCTCTACTTCAACCTCATTGTTCAGTCCACACTCACTTCCTACTTCATTTTCAACTTGTGTCTCCACTACAATTTCTTCCTGGACTCTAGCATCCACCTCATTTCCAGCACTGTCTTCCTCACTTTTATCAACCAACTCACCCTGAGTCAACAACAACTGCACCCCTACTTTAGGTTTGTTATCTTCTACAACCTCTGCATGGTCCACGCCATGCACAACATACAAGTCAANTTTTCCAAAATACTTTCCCACCCCCATCATATTCATTGCTCCTTTATCATCATACACTTCATGCAACACATTATCTATGCTATAAAACAACTGTTTCACGTGAAGGTACCCCAANTCTTTTAATGCACCAATTATTTCAAAATAGCTCCATCTATCGGGATCAACGTCCCAGTAAACAATATCTCCATTTATATAGTTAATAGGGTACTGTGTTATCAAGGTCCCACCATGGTGGACCACAACCTCAATTNTTTTCTCAGACATCTCAAAGGGGGACCACTAAAATAACTTAAAAAACCAATAATGGGACCACGGTGAACAACAAAAGCCGACAATAACGCCCCCTGTCTTCCACAACCAAAAAGCCCACAACAAAAAAATGATATTTAACACACAATACAATGCACTACAACAGCAAATAAACAACTTTTTATACTACCCAAAATCAGAGTAAAACGAGGAATATATTCCTAACAGAACATCAAATTAAACCCTAACCCCCCAAAAACAAACATAAACAACAGCATAGCCTTAGAAAGTGAACCCTTACCTCACCCCCGTGCAATGTTGAACTACCACCTTCAAGCAATCACCACTGACGTGATCTCCAATGGCGACAAATGAACAGCAGATAACCCAGAGCCTTCTCTCCAATCGCGACAATTGAAAAACAATTAGGGTTGGGGTTTTTTAATTACCCTAATTTTCTAATTTGTTTTTAATTAGGGGTTTTTTAATTACCCTTAAATGTTGTCAAAAAGCCACGTTATATAAATTGGGCACAAGTGGATAGACGTTTGCCACGCTGGCAACTTCACCGTTAAAAATTTAACGCCGTTTGCCATAGGGACCATTTTGAACAACATTTAATGAAATATGGGACCAAAGTGACTTTTTTCCAAAGGTGGGACCATTTTGAACAAAAGCCCCAAAAGATGGGACCAAAAGATGTATTAAACAAAAAAAAAACAATGAACAAATTAATAAGGTGAAATTTCAACTTTTTAAAATAAAAATTGAAAAAATAATTGTGAAAATCCTAATTAATGTGGAATTTATAAAGAAATAACTAACAAAATGACTTATATTATTGTGTTTTATGATAAAATTGTCATAAATGTGACTCAGAAAGTACTGAGACTATTTTTATATAAGTCACCTTTACAAAAATATTTATTATTAAAATGTTAACTTTTATAATTTGTTCATTCATATTATTTAGGTTAAATTATTTCATTTGCTGTTTAATTTTTTAGAAAAAATTTAAATGATTTTCTTTATTTTTATTTGTCTCAATTTAGTTTTTGTTTTGAAAACTTTAATTCAATTAAGTTATTTTAGTCAGTACTACATAAATAAATAACAAATCTAATAAAAAAATATCAATTTGTATAAAACTTGTTGTAAAGATTTATATATAAATTATATGTTATTTGAATTTGGAGGGAAACAAAATTGTTTAATTTTTTAAAAAAATAAGATTAAATTGACACAAAATAAAAATACAAAGACCAAATTCAGACAAAATAAAAATACAGAGGTTATATTGAGATAAATGCATTTACACATTACTTGACAATGACACATGACACTACCAATGTCATGTCACACTATCATTGCCACGTGACACCATGTTAGCTTGACACGTGGCAAATTATTATTTTTTTAAATAATAATAAAATAATTAAAAAAATACTAAAAAATTCAAAAAATCACGAGTTGACTCATGACATCTTATTTAACAGTGTTAGTACGAAACTAAGGGCAAGATACTTTTGTTGGGTTTGATTGAAAGTTAACTCATAATCATACATTAAACATGATATCTAGTCTAAATGTAGTGAAATATAATAATGAACCAATCATATATTTATATTTAATGTGATCTATTGACGTTGACTCATTTTCTAATCCTAAGGCTTTTTTTGGGATGCATTGGGATCTTCATTTCCTTTGCATCTTCCAAATTAAATTTTTTAAGGAGTTCTCTAACATATTTGGTTTGATAGATATAAATGTGATCCTTAACTCGTTTTATTTGTAAATCGAGAAAAAAAAATTAATTTTACCATTATGCTCGTCTCAAACTCAATTTTCATAAGGCTTGAGAATTTTTCACACAATAATTGGCTGGTAACACAAAAAATGATGTCATCTACATATATTTGCATAAGTATGTAGTCTTCTAAATAATTCTTCTTAAATATGTTGGTGTTTATGTGACTTCTAGTAAAATCATTTTCAATTAACAAAGTACTCAACCTCTTGTACCAAGTTTTAGGAACTTGCTTTAAATCATATAACACTATTGAATTTATAGACATGGTTTGAATATGTTGAATCTTCAAACCTAGGAAGTTGTATGATAAGTCTCTATTTGTACATAATTTTATTAAAACAAAAGTCTTTTTTTTAGTTTGATTTATTTTTGATTTTTCTAGAATTAGATTAACTTTTGGTTTTGGTGTAAAAATAGTTGTTTTATGAAAATTGTGTTAAAAATTTGTTCTCAATAGCAATTTAAGTTTAAATAAAAGATTTGTTTTTTTAGAAAAATAAAAGAATAGAAAAATAAGATAGAGTAGAATTTCAATTTTTTCTTAAGTTTGATTTAACCTTTGGTTTAGGATTCGTAAAAATGCAGGAGGGAAAGCTCTAGCCTGACCTCATGAAACATAAATGTTGGACCTTTGTTGGAGAGAGCTCAACCAGGATACGTGAGTTCAACTACAAATGAAACTCTCTTAAAGGAGTGGCACCAATGTTGAAGTGAAAATGACTCAATCTCAAACACCAATGTGGATGTGAATTCGGCTCAATCCAAGGGGTGCTGCTGACTCTAGGTAACCACTGACCAAAGGGCGTTGAGCTGAAGGGAGAACCTTTGAAGAGTCTAGCTTTAGATCAAGCTTAGGTTTATTCGTTTCCCTCTTTTATTATAGAGCCTATGGAGTCTTTTTTTTCTTATAAAAGAGTGAGCAAAGAGTCTTGGGAGTACTCTAATAGAGAGTGCGAACTGTTAATAGAGAGCGTGTGTGCGCGTGAGTTGTAGAGGGTTCAACCCAGTAGTGCAGGGTGTTCTTGATTCAGTGACCGCAAGAACACTTGAGTGATCTTTCTGTACTCTAATTCTTAAACTCAATGCAATTCCTTTTTTTTCTCTTTTACTCTTAATTCAATTGTAATTCTTCAAATTATGCTGATTGGAAAGTTTGGATTTTTTTTGTACTTCTTTCGAACTTTATTTCTTGATCATAGCTTAATTTAGTTCTTGTTTCTTTCTTTCGTGCACTACACTTTTACAATTAATTCCTGATTTACATTTTAGGTAGTTTGCAATTGATATGTCCTATTTGTCCTATCTTTTGTTTACCCTTAATTCAGAATTTCTTATATTACTTGGAAGATTGAATGTTAGAACCTGCATATCTTGGTTTCTGATTGAGAACCTAAAGGACCCCAAGTGGCGTTGTTTTATAAGATGTCTTTTTGAGACAGCTTTTAGTTCAATCAACCGATTAAGACAAGATTTTTAATTTTGGGTTATGATTTTCTTTGTTACATTCTTGTATTTAAATTCTCTTTTAATTTTGGATTATGATTTTCTTTGTTACATTCTTCCATTTAAATTCACAGATTTTCCATTTATGCGTTACTTTACTTTTTGCCACTGCAATTTCTCATTGCCTTATTTTGTGATTACAGTTGTTTAGCCTGGTTAATCCTGAATTTTATTTAATTGCATTCATCTTGTGATTTTAATTTATACCTCTGCATTGCATAAAATTTTAGCTTTGAACATATTAGTTAATACCTAAGTGCGGATTTGGTTTTTTTTCACTTTCTGTTCCTATTAAATGGTGTTAGGTTCATTTCATATTGCATAAAGCCTGTTTACAACATTTTCATAATAGTTAGATCATTAGGTTACATAAACTATGCATTCACAAATTAGTCATTGTTATTGTCACGCAAGTCACTGCCACTTTTATGCCTAAGATTGATTCTTGATCCTATGTAAAACACACGTAGGTTAATTATTTTCTCCATTTCCTTCCAAATTTTCAGACTTGGTTATCCACTTACATCTGCATTCATTGCATTATAGGTTAATAGAGCTTACAACATTAGCATTTTAAATCCTGTGATAACATTTGACTTACACACTGGTTGATGTGAATGCTAGTTTCAACTATGAATTTAGCTTTTACATTTGAAGACTTAATTGAATTGCATCTTCCATCCATCATCATCATTCTAGTTTTATTTAAAACTTTGCATAAGGTTCTGCATTGTTACACAGTAAAAACAGAAAACTTATTTTCAAGTGATGCCAATCTGCCATCTTCGGTTTCATGCATGAATTTTATTTTAAGCATCCTAATTTGATTTCTCACATTAATAGGTTGTAGTCAACATGCTTCATGCATTAGGTTTCTAAAATTCTTAGTTTTAGTTCTTATATGACTTTCATCAAACAGTTTTAAAAATCACTATTCTGCATTGCTTCTTGTATTTTTAATTGATCATATACATTTCTATGCACAACTATATTAGATTTAGTTAACCATATTGATTTGATACTCATGCTATTAGCATCTACATTGCATTAACCACATACATTTCATATGCATGATATTCTGCCATATCTCAATTTAGGTTATTTCTTGCACTGGAGTAGTTCACATGCATCATTTTCATTCATTTCATATTTGTTTTCCCCATTCTTTGCATCTATTTGGGCTGAGTTCATACAAGCATAACACTCACTTGTGAGCCATCTCCTTGGATTTGACACTTTGGTTGCCACTATATTACATTAGTAGAGAAATAAAGCTTTGTTTAAATCTTAGTGCGACATAGGGTTTAACATTGTCCTAAGTAGATTTCTTCCTTAACAAATCCATTTAGAAATGTACTTTTTACATTCATTTGATATAATTTTTGTTACTATATGCAACAAATGACATTAATATACAAATAGCTTTTAGTCTAGCAACAAGAACATAAGTTTTAGTATAGTCAATACTTTCCTACTGTGAGTAACTTTTGCTACCCGTTTTGCTTTGTTTCTCACGATGTCGCTAATAACACTCAATTTGAAGCATTTTTACTTGACCATTTGCATAACTTTGGGGATGTTTTAGTCATTAATTCCTAGTTTTTGACTTAAATTTAGTTTAGAGTAGGATAGTTCTAGTTTTTATTAAGTTTCATTAGATTAGCTTATGCTAGAATATTTTTTTATTAGTTTCTTAGTTAGATAGATTTTATTAGCGTAGTATAGGTAGTAATTTAGTCTACTTACGATTCAATAACTTTGACCTTTGATAGTATAAATTTTAGATTACAAGTAGATATAGTTTTGTAATTAAATTTTGATGTGAAATTTTATGGTGTTAAATTGGTGTGTTCTTGAAGTGTGCAAATCATTTGAGGAATAAAGAGGTGTAGCTACTACCCTGCTGGAAATGCTTATGTGTTATACACAAGAGAAATTAATCTCACACATAATTTTCACTATATTTAAGAAGTTGCTTAGATAGTTTTCATAAAAAGTTTCTAATAGTAACTTGTTAGATAAATGGACATTACATTGGACACTTTTACTTTTTGCAAATTTTTCAGTTCTAAGATAAGGGTTTTTTCTCTATAGATCTTCATCTCCTAGACTACAATCTAAGCATAGTGATATGGAATCCTCAAAAAGCTGAACCTGTTTGCTTCTAGACTTCTATGAAATTCCATTGATTGAATCCTTCAGCATTTTGTTTTCTCGAGCAAGCCCATGCTTGAATACAAGTAAAATTGAATAATTCTTGCTTCTACTTCAATACAATTTCCTGTCTTGGGTTCAATCTAGAAAATAGAGAATGCAATGTCATCAATATAGGATCAAAATTCAACAATGTTTGCTTTGATTGTAAAACAAGAGGTAATCAATTTTCCTTATATTCAAGTGTTTGACTAGTTATGAGTTTATAATTCACGTGTTGAGTTCATATATTTTGATTCTCTGTTTTAATCAGTTTACACTTCTTCTGTTTGATGATTCTATCCCGTTTTAGTGTTATAAATTCATTTTCCATCAAATCTTTCATTAAAATCTGAAAAATCAAAGAAAGCAGAGCATTGGGAGTTAATTCTGTTAAATTTTGTTAATACTGTTAACTTAGGATATCTTAGTTTAGGTTTTCATATTCTTATGTTTTGTTTGTCTAATTTAGTGCTTCTATTTTCAATTCTCTTCGTATAACAATCATTTGAGTTTAATTTCACATTCACTTCATTCATTGAATTCTGACAGACATTCTTGCTGTCAAATACACAAACTCTGTTTTACGGGTTTTTGTTTGGTTTTGATTCGTGTTTCACTATTGTGATTGTTTTACAGTTTTAGTTCCAGTTTTATATTGCTTTTAGTTTTAGATAGTTCTAGGAATTATTTTCGTTGTAAAATAGCATGTAGATTTCATTGTTTCATTTTATCAAACACTTGTAAATAATTAGTTTTCCACAAGCTTTTTGCCAAACACTTTTGGTTTTCATTGTTTTACATCATTCCAGCCAATGTATGAATTTATTTCAGGATTCAATATGTTTTTTTTTCCTTAAACTAGTGAAAATTAAAATTAGTCCTTTTTCAAAATTTTAGTTTAATTTAGTCTCTTAACTTTAGAAATGTATGAATTTAGTTGTTTATACTGACACATTTTTGCTTCAATATTAATTGAGAAACACATTTGAAACATTAAATAAAGTTAACAAAATTTGGTTAAAAGAATTAAATTCATACATTTTTAAAGTTGGAGGACTAAATTAGACCAAAATTTTAAAAAGGAACTAATTCTAATTTTGACTAAAATTTAAGGAAGAAAAACATATTTAATCCTTTATTTTATTTTATGATTATGATGCAATCTATGTTGTTAACCAGATTTATATACCTGCAACCGATTGAGTTAATACTTGCAGACATTGATTTGATTTTTGTTAATGAGTGTGATTTTGAGAATGGTGGTTTTGCAATGACAGAGCATTTGAAAGTTGACTTGTCTGAATTGGATTTTATGATTGAGTCTGCTGACACTTATGAGGGTCCTATTCCTACTTGTGATTTTGAATTTAATGATCCAACTACTCATGTTGATTTTGATTTTCCGCCATTTTATGATGATGTGGCTTCTCAAAAATAAATTAAGTTTATATAAAAGTAAAAAATTATATTAAAAATTTAATTTTTTTAAGTTTATGTAATTTTATAGAATATTATTAGCAAAATGAATTTAAACAATATTTTTAATTTTATAAAATAATTAATTCAAAATTAATTATCTTTTAATTATAATTTATTTTTTATTAAAATTAAAATACAGTGCATTCACTCTCTCTTGGATCCAAACAAATTAAAAAAAATATTTAAAGTCTTGAATTTGGAATTTTTTTGACTAAACATGTGAGAGTGGAAGCATCTAGCAGACCTTTTTTTCCAACGAGAAGACTAGCATGCCATTGTTGATTTATGCAGAGAGAGTACACACTGTCAAATGACGAAAAACCCCTTCAAACAGACACAAAACAACGTAATTGCCCTAACCTTAGTGGATCCGATTAAGATTCTCAAACACTACCGAATATCACGGCTATTACATTGCAGACCTGCCACTACTGCTAACTCCCAAACCTTCAATCATCACTTTAATGCATCCAAATAAACCTTACCATTTTTCAACCCTAAACATGCTCTTTATTTTCTCTTACTTTCCAGTTAGACTATGCACGTGTTATTATTAGCAAAAATAAATTCAACTTTTTGGTATACTGAAATTAGCAATATTAACAAATAAAAATAAAAAATTAGAAAAATTAATTTTAATTGATAAAGAATTCTTTAAACTATTAGAAAATCCAATAGATTTGGGGAATTTACTCCAGTCATATAACTGTCAAAATAGGTTATAACTCGCAGACTAATTCGGGTTATCACGAGTTTGGATCAGATCGTGTTTGAAAAAAATATATTTTTTTTATGCGGGTCAATTTTCAACCCGGTTCATTTAAATTCGATTCATCTAGATTGAACCTGTGGTAAGTCGGATTAGCTAACCAATCCACCTAATCTTATTTTATTAATTTATTATCTTATGAAACTCTAAAAAAAATATTATTCTTACTTACTATGATTGTATATTATTTTGTACTTTTTTTATTATTTTGAATATATTGAGTTTAACATAATTTTGGGAATGAAATTTATTTAGATTTGAATTACAAAAATTTGTAACTTTTTTATTTTAAAAAATTATAATTAAATGAATCGGTGAATCAACTCGTTTAAGTCACCAATCCATAGTGAATCAAATTGATTCAAATTTTTTTAATTTACTAATAAATGAATCAAATTAAATTAACCCACTAAATAACTAATAAATAATGAATCAAGTCAAATTATATGTCCATTTTGACAACAGTATATATTCATTTATTAAATATCATTGAAGTAATAAATTATGTTTGATCCTGTACAGAAACTCGTTGAACCATTAAAAATCACAAATATAAATATATATATATATATGGGGTTTGTTAATACGCGTACGCCTGTTTTTCAGTTGGTACGTTTTAACAATGTGTACCGGATTATAATAGACAAAAATATCCTCATTTATCATGGATTCTAAGTTTTAAGGTAAAGGATATTTAAATAATTTTCATTCTCAAAACTAAAAAAAAAAA
>NC_028355.1:30260849-30339089 GCF_000741045.1 Vigna radiata var. radiata | reverse complement strand
ACCAACTGAAAAACAGGCGTACGCGTGTTAACAAACTCCATATATATATATATATATATATATATATATATATATATATATTTAATAGGGATTAGTCTTTATCCTAGTGATGAGTGAAAACTTATTATTTGCAGAGAAAACAAAAATCAGAATTTTGTGTGAAAGGAGTCACCTTTCAATCATGTCTTGCCTTCCAATTTGATTAATTAATAAATCCAATCTTGCGGAGATCCTCGGTTAACTTTTAAAATCGTTGCTGGTTTGGCTTTATACTCTTTAATTATAATAACCCAAAGGCACTGACTCATCATCTCCTGCCAATAATTTGGCTTCGATCTGATGGTATCAAGTACAGTTATTAGGAGGTATGATGCAGAATTTGTGAAAGATAATAATAATATGATTGAAACATGTTTAGGCTTTTGTGCTTCTTATTTAGTTACTTTAATTAATGTTTAATAAAACTGTTCTATCGTTTTCATGTGATAACTTTTAAATACCTTAAAATATCTGCCATGATATTACATCTAATTATGAACATTAAGTTAATCAGTATATTTTTAAATTTATATCCGACATTAAAGTTAAATAAGCATTGATATTTTACTTTCTAAAAAAGATTTATTTACCTTTTTATAACTCAACTATTCCGTTGAGGAAGGAGAATGAGATTCATCTTATCGTATGTTCGCCGACCACTGCCCACAAAAAACAGGTACAATCCATAAACGCAATATTGGCCCCAATAAGGAGGAATATGTCCCCCATCATCTTCACCAACATACACTTCAAAGCTATTGACCAAAATAAGAAGATCCTATGGTGATTATAGTCGAGGTTGAGAACTTCCTAATCAATAAGGTGTTGATAGACCAAGGGATCTCAGTAAACATTCTTTATCAGAAAACTTTCAAGAAGTTACAAATTCAAGAACAACAAATTTTTCCTTATGTAGATGAAATTGTTGGGTTCTTAAGAGAGAGAGTTGAAACTCGAAGATACATCAACCTATACACCACTTTTGGTGAACGGTGTTTTATCAAGACAATATCTATAAGATACCTTGTCTTGGATGCTAATACTTCTAACAACTTAGGGGCCATAGTTTCCACCCCTCACTTGACCATAATGTACTCAACTTTTTATATGTTTTCTCGTAGTATAATCAGATACCAATAGACCTTAAGGATAAGTTAAAGATTTCATTCATCACAAAAGATACCAATTATTACTATGAAGTCATGCCCTTCGGTTAAAAAATGTAGAAGCTACATACCACACTGATAACATTGTCATTGACAAGATTAAATTAATACTACTAAATTATAGCAACTTCAATATTGTTAAGATAATAGCCAACAAAATAGAAAGGGTAATGTCAACCCTAAGTCCTCTCCTAATAAACATAGAATTGATTCTTAACAAATTAATTCTTATAAAAACTACAAAAGGGTTAGTAAAATAAAAATGATAAATGCGATAAAGATCAATAAAAGATTAAAGAACAAAATAATAAAAGATAGAAAGAAATAAATTTGTAAAAAGATTTAAAAAGATAAAAACAATTATAAAGAAAATAGGTTGTATTCACTACTTTTATCAAAATAGGATTCATCATTGGTTGTCTAAAGATTATTGTTCAATTAACTATTGTCTTAAATTTTCAAATTATTCAATGTAAATTTTCAATTAATTTGTTGACGTTCTCACTATTAACCAAAGTACATTCTTAATTAAATATTATTATACCTAATCATGTTTATTTTTTTTACCTCTTATATCAAGTAAAAAGTTAATTAATCAAAGTACATTCTTGATTAATTCTTGTTAAAGTTTTCACCTGTAACAAAAGTACATTCTCAATTATTGGCAAAAACTCATTCCATCACATGAAAGTTTCTAATTTTAATCAAAGTAAATTCTCAATTAAAATTAAAAACTCTTGGACTCATGATTAATATGTTATGAAGATTTAACACCACACTAACTTGATACAATGTAAAAACCATTACTTTTACTCGATTGAGAGGCAAAAGACATAGAAAAATAAAATTCACAAAATTATTCTTTATCATAAACATTTATCAATTATTAAAGCTCTTTTAGTAGGTTAGAACAAATCATCCAATACACAAAGTCTTGAGAAAACTCAACTTGGTAAGCAGTGCAACCTACAAGGGGATCCCACCAATCAGCTTCCTTACGCCTTACAAG
This sequence comes from Vigna radiata var. radiata, assembly GCF_000741045.1. Taxonomy (NCBI): domain Eukaryota; kingdom Viridiplantae; phylum Streptophyta; class Magnoliopsida; order Fabales; family Fabaceae; genus Vigna; species Vigna radiata. The sequence continues at coordinate 30,336,875 of NC_028355.1, read as the reverse complement.
TTTACTCACCTGTTGACTCGCACACATGTCAGACTCCTTGGTCCGTGTTTCAAGACGGGCCGAATGGGGAGCCCACAGGCTGATGCCCGGAGCACGCACGTGCCGAGACACGCCTAAGGCGCGTGCTGCCGTCCACTAACTAGAAGGTATCAATCATACATTTTTAAAAAGTGGAAACAAGTTGGACAACATAGGGAAGGATTGGGAAAGGAAAGTCTATGATGGTGGGGTATGAACTTTTCCGCATGAGATTCTCCACTCCATTGATATGGTTCAGGCTGACTACGTTGTAAAGGAGTTACACGAAGGAGTAAGTGGATATCACTCGAGAGCAAGAGCTATGATAACCATAATCTTGAGAGTTGAATACTACTAGCCCATTATGATGGTTGACCGTGTCGAGTATGTTAAGAAATGCATACCTTGCCAAAACCATTGCCACCTATCTCACCAAAACCATGAAAAGTTACACAATATCTCTTTCCCTTGGCCATACACAAAGTGGGGTATGAATATTATAGGACCTTTCACACTTGGGAGGGGACATGTTAAATTTATAGTAGTAGTTGTTGATTACTTCATAAAGTGGATAGAAGCTGAACCACTCGTGACGATTACAATACAATAGGTGTAAAAGTTTGTATGAAAGAATATCATTTATCACTTTGGCGTCCCCCACACCATCATCACTGATAACAGGAGACAATTCACTAACAAAGGTTTGGTTGACTTCTACTAAGGCCTACACATCTATTATGCCACAAGTCCAGTGGATCACCCCTAGGAAAACGACCAAGTAGAGGCGACAAACAAAGTGGTCATAAATGAGCTCAAGAAAAGGATAGAGGCTACAGAACACCCGAAGACATGGAATGTAACATATGAAATTCTATTATAACTAGACATGTAAACAAGGAACTCTTTCCTACTTCTGTCTTTTTCATTAAGGAGGGTTTTGGCCGAAGTGGTTTTAATGAGGCCATCATCAATGAAAGTCAATGATTCAAGGAAAGTTTGGTATGCCTTAATTAAGGTCTCTATTAAGAGGTCCTTAGAAAAGATTGACTCACTGGGTAAAGTTTTCTATCTGAATTATTAAGGTATATGTCGAAGACGCCTTAACCAACATAGACTATCTTATTTTTAAAGATTCTATTGAAATCTATTCGACTAAAATGCCCTTACAATTGATTCAGGCTAATACACATGAGGCTAAAGAAACAATGAATTTTGTGAATAAGTACATAAAGTCAACAAACCAAAATACAATCTCATTCCATTGCATGTTAATACTTACAAAGTGTTCAAAATATGGCAAAAATGCCTACAAAAGAATGAGATTTCTACCCAAGCACTACAACAAAAACATTTAAAATATAGTTAATTCCCCACATCAGGTTCACCAACATCCTCCTCCACGATATCTTCATGAACTTCAACTAAAGGAGTGGTCAGACTGTCTTTGACCACCTCTTAAATAGGAGGGATGTTCTCAACCAACACTAGGGATTTTTGGTAAACATCTTGGCCAACATTAAAGCGTTTTTCGATTATAGGAATGTTGTGGAGTAAAGTAGCTAGTCACAAGACCTTTCGTAAACCTAACTCATTCTCCTAAACCAAGCATGCCTTAAGATCCCAAACCTCTCTATCCAAATCAGCATTGGCAGTCTTTAGTTCCTTTAAGGAACGATTTATTGTTGCAAAATCCCCTAAAGTCTTTTTCCCTTTTTCTTTAGCCTTCAAGCAACAAGTTCTCCATGACTTCTTATCACTTTGAGCTTGGGTTAGCTACGTGAAGAGCTTGCCCATCTCTAATGAAAGAGTCCCCTTTTTGGAAGTTACTGTTGAAAACTGTTGCTTCAAAGGAGCCACTTCAACCTTAAGCTCTTTGACGGGCTTAACCTTAGCAAACTTGTGACATGTATGTCTCCCAAGCACCAAAGCCCTTGATTGTTGTCCAGCAAATGCTTTCATTAAGGAAGAAAGGGGAGACATCATGATGATGTTGACTTCCTATTGGGAGATGGTGATACTCATACCATAAAAAAATTTCATTTCTATCCCTGTTTGTTACGTGTAAGTTGAGTCTTCTTCCATACAAGGACGTTTAGGAGAAGGATGTCGAGATGAGCTCGTACCCTTATGACTACTATTTTTCCTTTTGTTTTCCTTATGTGGAGGAGGACGAGGGCTTCCAACACTTATTACTGCATCAGGCACAACTAAAGGGTCAATGTGGGGGTTAGAGGTCTCTCCCTCTTTCTTGTTCACATTGATATGTTCATGCAACAAGTGAAAGCGACTCTTCTGGCTGTGGCCAACACCTTCATGAGAGGCCATTAATCCTGAAAGAAACAAACATAAAGTAAGATGAGATAAAATATGACCCGATATAGAAAAATTAACATGTACTAAACATATCTCAAAGTGAACAAGGTGAATTTACCACAAGCACCATATGTCGAGTAGGAAGTCATTGAGGAAGGATATCTAAAAGACTAAAAACTTCATAATCCTCGACCATTCATCATAATGTAAGGGACGGTGGGTCCAAAAGAAAGGAAACTTAAGTTTATCACAATTATAGAAATATGAGCAACCCTAAGGGTTTATCACTACCCTAAGAAAGGTAGTTTTACAATTCTTAAAGGAGGACGTATAAGGAGCAAGAAGACCTATTTTTGGCAGCAAAAACAAGAATATCCAACTAACTGGTTCTTTAGGCCGAGTGTTCTGTGGTGTAGGAACACTAGTGGAGAAGGTTTAAACCCTAGTTCTACATAAAATTCTAAGCGCCTATAGGCATTAGGATGAAGTTGTGTTAGAGTCATGTTTAAAGTACACAACACCCTAATAGTAAAATAATCAAAAAAAGATTGAGTATATATAAAAGAAGTCATTAGGATATCCCTTTTACCCTTAACCGACATTACCTACACGCCCAACTCGATCTAGAGGCACGACATCATTTGGACTATCTTGGTCCAAGACCGTATAGGTCTCAAAAAACCTTAAAATCGAAGACCTCCATCTGTATTTCTAAAAGTACTCACACACCCTTATCGACCCATTCATACTTAGTATGCAAGGGGAGGTCTTTCAACACTTCCTTTGACGAGGATGTATTAGAACTACTAGATGAAGTGGATGAAGATGACTTAACAAGTTCTAAACGAGCCTTATCAACCAAAGCACCATATAAAGAAGACGACGATAAAGACATACATGACAAGCACAAAATCAATTAGGAACCCTCATCTATTAGAGCAAACAAAAGTGCTTCATATATGCCTCACAACCCTATTTATAGAAATTTTTCAACACTAGTGAGAGTCTCGCCTCTTCATATGCCAACCGGTAGATCAATTCATATCCAAGGGTTTTAACTAAACAAATTGTTTATCTTCCTAATGAAATGTCATATCATTCTTGGGCTTAGTAATACAAACTTCACAATTTTTTAGCGTCTTTATCTTCCTTTGCGGTGTTCGATGATAGGGGCCTAGTACACTAATAAAACCTAGGAATATCACACAATCCAAGACAAAGGAATTTTTCTTGCAAGATTATCAAGACTCTCAACCAGGATGCCTCAACCATAGGGGGCTAGTGTACAGGAAGAAGGTTGAGAACACCTCAACTTAAACGTGGCAAGTTGTAAAGAGATCGAAGACACCTCGGCTTGAACATAACAAACCTAAAATGTTTCCAAGTAAAATACCTAAATCCTTGGAGGCTAGTGACAATAAAGAGGTAGAGGACATCTCGATTTAAATGTAACAAGCCTACAACGTTTCTAATTAGGATGCCTCGACCTTGGAGGCCTAGTGTACAAGGAAGAGGTCGAAAACACCTTGACCTAAATAATGTGAGCTTACAAAATTAAGACAATGAAAAAGATTAAAGACATCTCAGTCTAAGAAGAATTGACGAAGTCTCGTCTTTCTTAAAAAAACTTAATATAGACCATAAATTCATACTATAACCCTACTGTAGATCCATTAAACAATAGAACAAATCACAATAAAGTTAAGAATAATTAAGGGAGTTAAGAAATTATAAAATAAGATAAGAATATAAACCTTAGGCCTAATAAATAATGTCCACGTACTATATATAATCACTGTTTAGTGCATAAGTTAGTAGATTCATTTATCACAACTATACTATTTATCGTTAGCAACTCACTCACCTTAAGTGTCATAGAAACTTTGCAAGCTCTCTAACCAAGGTCACCTCATTCATGTAAAAGAAATATACATTAATGTCAACCGAGAATACCTCGTCATTCGTAAATAAAAAGATTTGTTATTTGAAGAATAAAAGAGAATACACACTAAGACAAAAGACTAGTGTACTTCCGAATATATTTTAATAAGAACAATTTCCATTTCAATTTTAATTACAAAGAAATTAAAATTAATTTTAATTACAAAGAACTTAAAATTGATGCAAAAACAACTTAGAACGGTAAAAAATAAAAAGTCAGGTTTTCTTTTTCTGTCTGTTTACTGAGAAAGTGACAAAGAAAGAAAGTAACGGAAATGTCAAAAAAGTGATGATTCTCATTCTCCGGTCGCAAACAACAGCGTTAAAAATATCTTCGCCTTTACAGTGACAGAACAACAACAACCTGAAGAAACCGAACCAAAAACAATTACAAACCCTAAATTTCTGTGTCTCTTTTTTCTCAAGTTCCTAATCTGTATTTACAGCACAACAAAACCAGTAAAAGATCCAGCCAAATCACCATATGCGTATTCATTTTTCATTTACTTTTCAGGATAATTCTTCCGGCAAGAAGTTAACGAGCTCGGAAACATCAGGCGCGTCGAGGCCAAGGCGGAGCGCGTGTAGCACGCGCTCGAAATCGAAGACGCGGCATGGCAACCGGAGAACGCCTTTCTGCTCGTAGCCGTATTCCTGCGCGGATTCGTTGAGTAGTTGCACGAAGACAGGGTGGTTGAGGAGCTCAGCGCAAACCACAAACCTCTCCATCTCGTCGCCGACGTAGATCGGGACGTGCCCCTCCGGCACCACTGCGGAGGAGCGGCGGATCTTGGAGGCACGGAAGGACTCCGAGCGGTGGCGGCGGCGGCAGCCCCGCGACGAGGAGGAGGAGTCGGAGCGGAGGAGCGTGTAATTTGAGGAGTGAGCGACGCGCGAGAGGCGACGGATGAGCTGCTTCATCTGAGAAATATAAAAGTAGTGTTGAAGAGGTGTAGTGTGAGTGAGAGGAGCAGAGGGAGATGGTGTTTGTTGAGGTTTGTGGTTATGGTTGGTCTGGTTAAGGATGGAGACAAGAGTGTGTTAGAGAGAGTTATATTATATGGGTGAAGGGTAGGATGGGAATTTTAATACAAATGTAAAGATGATGATGCCAGAAGACTGGGAGGTACAGGTAAACGTACTTGGCAGGTACAATTGGTGAGTGAGAGAGAAACGTATTAAATAAAGGAAGATATATCTTTAATAATATTTTTTAACAATTTTTTTATAATTGTTTGTGTGATCGATTAATTTTAAATATATCAATAACACTAATTTGTTATTAAAAAGTTATTAAAATATCATAATTATATTAATAATATTTTTTATGAGTTAAATATGTTTTTAGTTTTTTAATTTTAAGTATAAATTGGAATTAGTTTTTTCTCAAAATTTTGGTCTAATTTAGTCTCTCAATTTTAGAAATATATAAATTTAATTTATAAGCAAATTTTGTTACCTTTATTTGATGTCATACACTTTTAAAATTGGAGACTAAATTAGGTCAAAATTTTGAAGAATGATTAATTCTAATTTTCAATTAAAGTTAAAGAACCAAAAACATATTTAACTATTTTTTTTAATAATATATGAGTAGTTGAAAGTGTTGTTAGTATTTATGATTATTATCATTGTGTGGTTTGGATTTATTTATTTATTATAGTCGCCATGAATTTATTTTTCGGTTTTCGGTTTTTTCCTTGGTTTTGTCGATGTGTGTGCAGTGGGTGTTGGATTACGATTTTGCTTTGACCCGGATTTAATAGGTTTTTTTATTTTTTTTTTCAGTTGCATACTTGTGAAAATATCTACATGTATTTCTTTTCTGAAGATAGAATTTGATTTTTTTCAAAATCAAACTGTAACTTTTAATTGTCGAATTAAGTAATAGAAAATCGGTCAGAGTTTGTTTTCGAAAAATTAAATTCTAAACTTTATTTTTTTATTTTTTTAAAAGAAAGAAGGAAAAAAACTAAAAATGATTTAAATAATATTTAAAGATAATAGTTTTGAATATGTTTACTTATTCAGTGATAATAATTTATTTAAAGATAAGTTAAGTGTAGAAAATGAGAAAATGATGATTTTGGAATGTTAATAATTTAAGAAGTAAATAATTAGAAAAATAAATTAGTTGAAGAACTTTTTATTATTTTGAATATATTTAGAAATAGTTATGTATTTGTATTTACTATGTAAAATTACAATATTACTAGGTGCGTGTTTATAAATAAAAATTATATTTTTTTAATTATTATATTTTGTGAAAATAAAAAGTTATTCAATGATTTAATATTTAAATAAATTAAAAAAAAAGACATGAGAACATTTTTGGTCTTAATATTTATAATAATTATTCAATTTAATTTTAATTGAACGTGATTCTCGTATTTTTCTAAAATAACTCAATGTGGTTCCTGCTTGTGCTGCCAACCTCCATCATGTCTGGCTCGCAGCTTCCACACGTTCCATCACAGATAAGAACATTGTTTGTGAAGTGGAATTGAATTTTTACGTCACGGCACCCTCTTTTCTAAACAAAAAAGATTTAGAAAATATAAGGAGTATATTATGTCAAAAATAAATTAGGAACAAAAATTATGATAAATATAGGATCAAAATTGATACCAAGTCTCGAAAAAAAGAAAAAATAAATAATAGTTAATAATTATCACAATTATTAAAAAATAAAAACTTATTGAAATTTTGAAAAATAATTATAAATAAGAAATGAATATAAATAAAAATATTTTGATAAAAAAAGTTTGTATTTAATTAACTGGATCTAAAGAGGAATTATAATAAAGAAATATAATAAATTGTAGAAATAAATAAAATAAGACTGGGAAAATGATAATGAAGAGATTCAAATATTTATTTAAAAGCGAATTGAATATTGACATAAATAATTGTAAACGAAATACATGCAATTGGATGAATACTAATAAAAATGAAATTAAATCAATAAATTCTTATAAATTTTAAATCTTCTAATGTTGTGGCTGTTGATAAAGGTACTGCTTTGAAAGTTATGAAGAAATTTACCAGGATTGGTGATAGTAAATCTTTTGTTTGGATTAATAGTTTAATGATATTCCCTGTGTTCGCTTGTGTTGAATTCACTATTCACGCAAATGGGCGAGCGAGGAATTTACTCTTTGAATGCGTTCGTTTGAGGGAATTTATGAGGATAAAATACGATGGATTTGCGGGATTATACGATTTCAATATCTTCGCTGAAGTGCGAAGATTTGCNGTGATTAAAATCACAATTACAAATTTACCCTGATACATTTTTAAAATATTTTGTACATAAAATCATAAAATAATATACCTACAACATTTCTATTCCTAANAAATTGTTTACTGNGTTGGATGAACTCGTGAATGGTATGTGCATCACGTAGAACATGAAGGCAAATATGTTCACTNAAAGCCCAAAATAAAGCCATTCTTTCTGCCATTTTATTTCCTACAACAACACAAAACACATAATCTCTTTCTTAAATCACATGTTCATAACATAACCAATAGTTGTTCTGTTNCAGTATTGTCCACTGNACAAGAACACGCATAAAGAGAGAATGAATATGTACCAAATATAAAGAAGACTGCAATCCATCCACCAGTTTTTGAAAGATCAACAATGGATTTGCCATGGATATCAACTAGTGTAGNTCTTGCTGTGTATCCACGACCAAAGGCCATTCTTCTATCCTCAGACTCAATTAAGTAAATGGCTAGCTTCTTGTTCATTGAAGTGCCTGGTGTCCCTTCAAGGGAGCTTTCTGCTGGTTAACGTGAAAAGGCTAGAAAGTTGTATTCGGTTACAGAAAGTTGTATCCGATTACTTCCCATTACGTAAAAAAGGCAGAAAGTTATATCCGGATTAACGTGAAATTGTTTTCGGTTGCTTCTTCTTNTTTATCCGGTTACTTTTTTTTTACCCTTTAAAAAAAGTACTACATTAAAAAAAAAATCAGTATAATTTAATTAAATTTTAAAAAANTATTTTTAATAATTATTCTAAATTTTTAACTCTTAACAAACATTTTTACAATTAAATAAACATTAACAAATATCATTTTATATTACTTTAATACCTAGGGACATTTTAGTAATCTTCAATTTCTACCAATTAAACAAANTTTTTAAAACTGTTACATCAATCAAATCCTACACTAATTCTCACAAACTTCATCCCCAAATCCACTCTCAATTACCTTCAAATCCACTCAAAAACAACAAAAAATTACTCTCAAATCCACTCAAATCCATTCAAATCATCTCTCCCAAATCATCTCCCCCAAATCTATCCAAAAGAACACACCCTGAGTGTTCACATTGCAGTATTAGATGTAGAACTTGAGCTTTTATTCTGACGTTTCATCATTTGTGTAACATCAGTATCAAACTTTGTTTTAACTTAATTGTGCACAATTAGGTTATTAATGACTCTTATCAAACGATAATAGTTGATTTCTGTAACTTGTTTATGGTCTCCACGTTATATATGTTGGGTTATATTTTGTAACAATTGATGAAAAGATTAGTTATATTAGATTAACATTGATCTTGGATTGTCACATTTATGGTAAACTAAAATGGTTTGGGCCTTTTGGTACCCTTTAGGTAAGTAATTTGATGTAAATTGTTATGGTTGAAATTGTTTAAGGGTTGGTCGTCTTTTCTTGTTATGTTTTTTTTCAATTGTCTAATTTATTCCGAGAATGCAATCCATTCCGATAAGTTAATAACCTGCAAAAGATACTCTGACACTCAAGTCAGATATATTTTTCAAAGAAGTCTTTATTTTAGGTTTAATCATTCACGAAGTCCTTATTTTCGCGTAGAATCTCAATTTTGTCCCGTTCTTTTTGGATTTCTCAATTGGGTCCCAATTTTTTGAAAATTGTAACAATTGGATCCTTTCCGTTATATTGACTCCAACGACGTTAGTGTGTGTTTGACGTGGCACGCTGGAGTCAATTTCTAACCTGACGTGGGTAGGGACACCTTAATTGACGTGGATGGTTCACGATCTGGTCTCTTAATGGCGGTGAGGAAACCAATATAAGGCAACCACCTCATCATCCCTGCCACATCAGTTTCATCTTTCATCTCCAGATTCCTAATCCTCTTACCAACCTCCTTGTGTCGCCACCATCACCGGACCACCACAACTCCTTTGTCAGTCACCATGCACTGTCGTCACTTGCAGTCACCATGGTTCATCTTCTACTCCGTCAACAATGCACAACTTCTCCACCACAATACATCTTCGCCAAAGCACCACTCAAATCAGAAAACCCAATCGAACCATGAAACCACAAATCAGAAAACCCAATCAGCCCTAATACAAAAATTCCCCAAATCAGAAAGCCCAATCTAACCATGAAACCCACTGCGAGTTCTTCCCCAAATGTGGCAACACAGAAACCCTAATTCGTGAAGGAGGAGGCTTTCGAGAATGTGGTGGCGCGATGCGTTTCCTCTGATTTTGGTTTCTACTGGGTTTCTGGAATTTGGTAATTGCAAGTCCGCATTGATGATAAACGAAGCTTAGATGACAACAACAATGAAGCTTGCGAGGTGACAGCGACCTGACTGGTATGGTGCGAGGTCGATGGGGACGCGAAGGGTTTCACAAATGGAGGAGGAGCTCGTCGCTATTGATGGCGCAATGGCGTTTGGGTGGAGCTTGCGAGATTTCCTGAATCACAATTTTCTAGTTTCAATTTTGTTGATGTTCGCTGCGATTTTGATTGGTTGCAGAGCTTGTGAAGATGGTGATAATGGAGGTGATAAAAATCCAGCGTGCCACGTCAACTACAGTCTAACGACGTTGGGCTAAATTTAACGGCAAGGGCAGAATTGTTGCAATTTTCACAAAATAGGACCCAATTGAGACATCGAGAAAGAAAAGGACTAAATTGAGATTCCCTCCCAAAATAAGGACCTCTTGAATGATTAAACCTATTAAGTTTGTAAGATGATTAAAGTGGGTGTTGTAACTTTATTGGTCAGAGTGCTTGTTTGAAGGGGAGGTCATAGGTTCAACTCTTGTTGAGTTTGGAACGTAGAGTGTGGACTTAATAATAAGTTCAATGCCAATGAATATGAACTAATTCAAGGTTAGGTGCAAAGTAAATTTGATAGTAGACAATGAATTAAAAAGTTGATTAAGTGAACTTAGTGTGTTAAGTCAGATTTTAATTATGATTTTTTTTATTAATGGGCATTTATTGATACATTAGGGGATGAATTTAGAAGTTGTTAGCATTAGACACAGGAAAACCCATGAGATAAGCTTAAGAATGAATAGATTTTGATGATAACAAAACACATAATCAAACAAGCAAGATAAGTAAATACAAATGTCTCCCATATTAGGTTAGATTGACTATAATTTTATCTTAGATAAAGCTCAGGACATAGGAAGGGTAAATCAAATAACAGGCTTCATTAGACATACATAAATGACCATTAGTATTGGACTTCTATAAAAGAGTAGACAAGTCAAAACAAGCATAAGAGAAATATACATTAGTATTGAACATCATTATACACACATAAATGTCCATTTTATATACTTTTATATTACTGTATGCAATAAAAGAAAATAATATGTGAATAACTTCTAATATATCAATAAGAGCATAAGTTTCAATGTAGTCAATATCTTCCTATTAAAGAATAACCTTTTTCTACTAATTTAGCTTTGTTTCTTACAACTTTACTTTGCTCATAATGCTAGATTTTGTAGAAGATATAAATTCTAAGTATATTACAAATTATACAATTCATGAGGTATTTTCGTATTTGTTAAGAAGTGAACTTTAAATCTAACTTAACCTCACAAAATTGTCTTGTAAGGTGAGATTTGTATCCAGTTATATACTCTAAATTAGCTTTATCTCTAGTCGATGTGAGACTTCCAACAAACCCCCCTCATGTCAAGGTATATACATCTTGTAAGTGAGACTAGACACTAATGGGTGGTTCGATAGCAGCCCGATGGGTGGAATGATGTGTCAAACAAACATAAATTTCATTAGGATAGACTCTAACTCACGACTTTGATACTATGTTGAATATAGTAAAAATTATGTATCGGATTAATCTCCCTTGTACTGAATATACACATAAGATATTGTATTTATAATGAAGAGATATAAGATAAGTTCAACATACAAATAAAAAATAATAACAAATGTATATATCAAAATGTATATATCAAAAATATGTATATAAAATATCTGTATAAGATATATAATAATCTAACATATCTATTCGCATCAATAATTGCTCTCTGATTGCGCAATTCAAAATGTATATATCAAAAACTAAATATATTTTAGATTATGAAATCCTATCTAAAATGTAATTCGTTATGCAAAATATTATCTTCTATACTGATTTAAGTCATCCCACGTACCAAATACTTAATAAAAATATATTACAATATCAACATATGTCATGTGTTATTTTCTTTTTTACAAAAATAATAACAAATTTGGCTTACCTCATTTATTGTTAAAAGGTTGAATGTTATTTCCTTCCACCAATTCATCTTCACTTGTCTCAAATTTCACATAGTGAGACTCATCCATTTCATATAATATTTTGTTCTAAAATTTAAATTTCATTTCTATATTTCACAATGACTATTGAAGAAATGGTAAGAGTGATAAAAAAATAATAATATAGTACTTGATATTGAGGTACATTTTTACGTTTCAAAATGTAATGGAAATGAGGATATTTTTTTTATTGGTGTATAAAAAAATACTATCTGAGAATGTAGAATAAAATAGATTCTTCATAGCGTAATGTAATAATCGTATCAGTCCATGATTTAAAAAATGCAACAAATATTTCAGGAATGTATATTTAGTCTTGAAACTAATAACTAATAAAGTAATTCGTAATCTTAATTTTTGAGTTCTGAAGAAACACTGTATTACCAGCTGATTAGAAGATGCATGTGATTTTGTAGCAGAAACATTTGCAAAGTGAAAAGTGAAAAGTGAAAAGCACCTAAGTTTAGAAATTAACAAGAGCAATTAAATGTAGAATGCAATTGTTATTCTATACTTGATAAAAATCAGAGCCAGCACACCACAGAGGGGATGTTTTCAAGGGTGTTGAAGAATTTACAAATACTTCCAATCTACTTTGAAATTTCACTTCCTTTGTTTTTAACAAGACAGGGAGAGGAAAACACAGCCCCATTTCTACACACTTTTTATGCCTAGGCTTAATTCTATTCTCAAGGCTAAATGAGAAATATTGTGGAAATTCTATCAGCTCCTTCAAATCTCTCCCCATCTCTACCACAAAGTAACTGTATTTAGGCTCCAAATTATTTTTAATACTATAACAAAACAGCTGAGGAAATCTGCGAAACATTAAAGTTGCATCACGCCGAGAAAACCCAATATTCTCAAAGTAATCTACTCTTGGCATGAACTTTTCTTCAACACTACATGATAGCAAGTCAGTATGCTTGTTTACCTCTTCTATGCCAATACTTTGGAGGAAGTATAGGGTAGGACGAAGTCGCTTACTCACACTGCACACAAGCAACCTCGGACGCCGATTTATGACCCGCTTAATGTCTGAACAATGCACGTGTACCTCGTCATGAAGGAAGGTGAACACCGGTATGATGTCAGAGACATTGGTGGTCAGAATCTCCGGGCACATGCCAACCATACGCCGGAACTCGGTTGCAGTGAAATCCATCGAGGTGATATATTCCACAGTCGATTTTATGTCTGTAAGAGAGGTAGTGATCAGCATTGGATGGTTTTCAATAAGTGAGAAAGAGTCAATGCCAATGGATTCTAGATAGAGGAGTTTCTTTTGGAAACCAGTATCAGAATTGGGAGGGATGGTTTGCTTTGGACATCTCCACTTTATTACCTGCGGCACAGCATAAGCACATTAATTTATTCAGCAATTTGTTCAGTAACAAAATAGAAGTTTATATAAGATACTAAGTATGTTTATGATGAAAAGGAAAAAAAATACAAGAAAATAATAAGTTACAAGTTTCATATATATATATATATATATAATATATATATATATATATATATATATATATAAAACACTATTTACAAATTTTAGTTGTTGTTCCAAACACAGAAGATGGTTTGCATAATTCAATAAGCAGAGTGCAAATTTAGACAACCAAAGCCCTATCTGAACCGTTGATCAAGATTTTTATTAACCTACAAATTGAGTCTTATGGCAAAGTTATATGTATTTTCTATCGTCATGTCATCACTAAGTTCCACTTTCTATGACAAAATTAGAAAAGAAAAGCATGTTAAAAATACATTGCACATAAAGAAAACAACCACCATTCCAAGGCTAAGAATGCTTGTACACTTGCTTGGCTGCAAACTCGGAAGAACTTGTATTAACTTGCAAGCTCCGGGGCAAGTTCATGGGTACATAGAAATGAGCAAATAATTCTTCAAAACTCCTAAAAAATAAGAATTTTTATGTTTTGCTTCCTTTTAGTTTTGTTTTGAAACGTAAGTCACCCATAACCCAAGTGACCATTTGATGGAATCTGCCAAAGACTGCACTTGGAAGAATTTGAAGAATAAAGATGGACTGCTTTGCATGATATGCCCATGACGATATATCATATAATGCTATTTTGTACATGTTGATCAAGACTTTATGACAAATCCGAATTCACATATCATAGGAAAAGCATTGGTGGTTAGAGCTTATGCAGTTGAACTAAATAATTGCTTAAGCCCTATTTCCCTTCATTATTAATGTAATTTTTCTAGTTCTTTTTATTTAAATATTTCATGTGTTTTAAGGCTGTCTAGAACAGGTTTTTAGTGTTTTTCAGCTTCCCGAACCATAATAAGTAATGGGATAGTGGAGTCAATTCTACTAGAAAATAAGTGTTAGTGGGAATTTATTTCTATGTTGAGCCTGAATGGGGATTTACTACTTGTTGCCTCTAAGCTTACAAAGAACCTTATGCAAGATTTTGAGGGGAGACTATTGAATTAATCTGAAAATTTTTCCAATTGAGAGGATACTCTCTCTCTAGGTTCTTAGGAAGTACTTTTGATTCTATCCTTGAATTTGCTAATGCAAAATGGCAATCTTTCTTAACTTGTTAATCTTTTTAGAGATTGTGGTGTTTATCTTTCATTTCTTAGCTCAACCCATGTTTTTCCATTTGAATTTCTCACTTCTCTTACTACAATTGTCCAAAGAAATTCATGTTTTTAGGTACTGAAATTTTGATCCAACAGGGTTCACATCATCAATTGTGACCCATGATTGCATTTGAGCATTGCTTGGCCATCAACCATTTCTCCATGGCCGCTATCAACTACCAAGCAACACCAGTCACTCATCTGACCAATCACCAACCATGAACCAGATCTATGTCGGCAAAGCGTACAACAGGAACTCAGAAGCCAAAGGAACGGAACTGAGCAAAAACAAAAGGAAGCCAGCAACTGCAAAAGAACCAATTGCACCCTTTCTGACCTGCAAGCAACTGAAAGCTAGAGAAGGTATGCAAATGAACCCTTAACTTCCTTCATACATTATTAAAACTGAACCTGTATGTCCACACCCAAAGGCCAGCAACCCTCCTCTCTGTTATTTTATTTTGTATTTGCCAATTAATTAGGTTTTATTATTTGCTGTTACTAAAAATGTTCATACCTTGGATCATTAAGAACGATTGTACTATCATTTGTTACTATGGTATGCTTTATAGTAAAGTTGGAAGTGGTTTGTATACTATGATTACATATTTTTAATCTTATTTTACCCTAAGGTAAAACTACTTGTTCAGTTTACCAACCCTCCACAAGTTTAAATAAACTCAAGTTAGACAACCTTACTAAGAGCCTAATTGTTTAAGAAGCTGTTCAATTACGACATGATTTGAGTATAAAAGGATTAATATACTTCAAATAAAAACTATCTAAAACCATGAAAGGTGCATCGGAATTTTGACTTTTCCCCTTCGTACAAGTTAATATCCTAATCAAATATACCATAGCAAATTCCAATTCATAGAAACCAAAGGTATAACCCTAAAGCCAAGGAATTGTCAAGCATTTAAAAATGAGAAAGTCTTAAACAACTAATATAAAATGCCCACAAAATAAAAAACACTCATTACTTCAGGTTTTTCGAAGTAAAAGAAACAAATTTGTCCAAAACATAACCAATAACAATATAACATCTTCAAATAAAATTTTGAATCAAAAGATAGCAAAAGACTACTACAGAATTTTCCCATTGCTGAAAACCACTCCGACCTTCATGCAAAATCACCAACGATTTCTACTTAGGTAATACACCTTGAGAAAGCAGAAAAAGGTTTTGCACAATCAAACAAAAGCAGGCCCCAACCCCACACCAATGGAAAAATAAAAATACCCATTTTCATTCATAGGGAAAAGAACACATCAACAATAAAGGGTAACTAACCCCAAATCCAAAATCCTTCTCAACATCCCCGAGGACAAGCAACACGTTCTTTACACAAATAAGCATGGACTCAGAAGGAAAAATCTAAACTTGGGCATTACCAGGCACAATTAGGAAGCCCCAAATGAATAATAACAAAAACGAAGAAAAAAGTTGACAGGACTGAAGAAGAGGGTGAGGCAGAAACACTCACAGTGGCTGTGACAAAGAACTTTGGTCTTCTGCAACGGAAGCAGGGGATGGAAGTGGGAACCCTCGAATGGAAGGGCTTGCAAAGGCCAGTGAAGGATTTAGGAATGGTTGGAGAGGGGGAGAGAGAATGGTAGTCAGAGGGAAACATGGGGTTAGATGAGAAGAGAGTGGTGGCACTGGCAGAGGCCATTTGGGGTCTCAAGAACGGATGACAGGAGAAACAACGACGCAGATCGAGGTTAGTGGTGTGGCTATGAACATCGAAAAATGTTGAATGATGGAGAAATTAGATTGTTGGCGTGTGCTTCCAATTGGAGAAGTGGTGGATGAGAAGATAGAGAGATATCTTGCGTGTCCCCTCTTTGTGGGGTCTTAACCTTTTTCTACAGTTCTCCATCCATACATTTGGAAAATCATTGAAGTATTTCTACTTCAAATGTTTTATTTTTATTTCCATGTCATTTTTTATATTATTTAAAAAATAAGATAATATAATGGATTAAACATGTTTTTTTTTTTAATTAGAATTAATTTATTTTTAAAATTTTAATCTAATTTTGTATATCAATTTTAAAATTACGTTTTAATCATTCTAATCAAATTTTATTAAATTTATTTAATTTTATAATTGTGTTTTATATTTAAAACGTCAAATAAATTTCATAAAATTTTATTAAAAATAAATAAATTTATGTATTTTTATTAAAGACTAAATTAAACTAAAATTAAAAAAAGTATGATTTTTAATAAAAATTAAAAGACTAAAAACATGGTTAACAATATAATTAACACTAAATTTTTAATTTTTTTTCTTTATATATATATATATATATATATATATATGTGTGTGTGTGTGTGTGTGTGTGTGTGTGTGTATCGAACGACTTTTCTTAAGCCGACCAACCACCAGCCGACCATTCAGGTCGAACAACCATCCAGACCGACCATCTAGACCAACTATCCAGGTCGAACGACTTTTCCCAAGCCGACATCCATCAAGTCGACCATCCAGGTCGATCATCCAGGCCGACCAACCATCCAATCTGACCGTCCAGGTCGACCACATAATTAGATTACAAACGATAATAGCTCATCAAAGCCCTTGATGGAGGTTAAGATGTGATTGAGTTGTCATTAGGCATACGAAAGGTAAAGGCTCATTACAACTAGTATAAATAAAGGTCCCAAGTATGATTTTTAGACTATGACACACAATATATACATTACTTGTTGTGCTAACCGCTCAGTTACATTACTAACTTGAGCGTTAGAGTGCCTTCGTTAGGTGCCTGCTCGCCCGGTTTGGAGAAGAAGGAAGGAGGGCGAACAATACAACTTGGAGTACGAAGATGATCAAGGAGCCCGTCCGCCCTTCTAGGTCAACCCGGTCTTCAAGATCTGCCCAGTCTTCAAGACAACCTGAAGTACTTTAAGTAAGGTCCGTCCGGTCTTAGAGACAACATGAAGTGCTTTAAGTAAGGGACTTCAACCCTATACCCGAAACATTTTGGCGTCCACCGTGGTGCCGACCAACATCCCCTGTAACCACAAGGAACCAGACAAGGATGCAGTCTCAACATCATGATGTCGACCCGGCCCCTACATATTGATCCTGATCGTAGGAACTCTCACCACCAGTGTCAACAAGCTTCTGCGGCTTCATAAATAACTATTCATTCATTTTATTACTCAATATTATATTGTTCAAGATTTGTTCAGGGTCCAATAAGGCATTCACCACTTAGCCAAACATTTGGCCCCAAGTGTTGAGCCTCAACTGTCCGGCCTTACCTTGGCCTCAACTTGGATTCCCTTAGTCTCAATCGTTCGGTCATAGCTTGACCTTTCAGGTACTTTCTCAGAATTGGCATCAGTGATTCGACCATTCGACCTCCACTATTCGACCGCTTGGCCTCTACCGCTCGGCCTTCCCTGGCCTCACAAGCACTTAGCCAAATTTGACATCAACGATTCGACCATTCCGCCTCCACTATTCGGTCATTCGGCTTCAACTGCTCGGCCTTCCTTGGCCTCACAGGTACTTAGCCAAATTTGGCATCAACGATTCGCCCACTCGGCCTCCATTATTCGGCCATTCGACCTTAACCACTCAGCTTTCCCTGGCCTCACAAGTACTTAGCCAAATTTGGCATCAACGACTCGGTCGTTCGGCCTCTACCGCTCGGCCTTCCCTGGCCTCACAAGTACTTANTTAGCCAAATTTGGCATCAACGACTCGGTCGTTCGGCCTCTACCGCTCGGCCTTCCCTGGCCTCACAAGTACTTAGCCAAATTTGGCATCAACGATTCGGCCACTCGGCCTCACAGGTATTTGGCCCTTCGGCCTCAACCACTTGGCCTTCCTTAGCCTCAAAAGAACTTAGCCAAATTTGGATTAACGACTCGGTCATTTGGCCTATACCACTCAGCCTTCCCTAGCCTCACAGGTACTTAGCCAAATTTGGCATCAACGATTCGACCATTCAGCCTCGGAAGCGTTCGGCCTCATCACCTCGGGCAATGAACGACGAGTTCATTATAAAACCACTGCCGCCCGATTCCAGATAAAGCCCAAGTTGATGAATGACGAGTTCCTAAAGGAACCACTGTCAATTTGGTCAGGAGGTGAACGACGAGTTCATTACAGAACCACTACTGCCTAATTCCAGATAAAGCCCAAGTTGATGAACAACGAGTTCCTAAAGGAACCACTGTCAATTTGGCCAGGCGGTGAACAACGAGTTCATTATAGAAACCACTGCGGCCCGATTCTAGATAAAACCCAAGTTGATGAACGACGAGTTCCTAAAGGAACCACTGTCAATTTGGCAGGGTGGTGAACGACGAGTTCATTACAGAACCCCTGCCGCCCGATTCCAAATAAAGCCCAAGTTGATGAACGACGAGTTCTTAAAGGAACCACTATCAATTTGGCAGGGTGGTGAATGACGAATTCATTACAGAACCACTGTAGCCTAGATAAAGCCTAAGTTGATGAACGGCGAGTTCCTAAAGGAACCATTGTCAATTTGGCCGGACGCTGAACGACGAGTAACAAAACAAGTTTAAGAAATTCTATTTATATTATTGAATTATTTAAAATAAAATAATGGGTCTCATTATTTTAAAACACCTACCTATTTTAATATTCTATTTTTTAGATTCTTACATTTATAATTTTATTTATAATTTTATAATTTTATTTATATATTTATAACTTTATAATTTTATAATTTTATATTTTTATAGTTTTATAATCCAATAATTTTTTAATATTATAATTTTATAATTTGATAATTTGATAATTTTACTATTTTATAGTTTTGGAATTTTATGGTTTTATAATTTTATGATTTTATAATTTTGTAGTTATATAATTATGTCATTATATTATTTTATAATGATATAATTATATGATTATACAATTTTATAATTATATAATTTGGTAATTATATGGTTTTGTAATTTTATAATTTTATAATTTGATAATTGTATAATTTTATAATTTTAAAATTTTATAATTTTATGGTGTTTTAAATTTTTTAATTTTATTTTTGTTTAATTTTATAATTTAATAATTTTACGATTTTATAAGTTTATAATCGTATAATTTTATGATTTTATAATTTTATCAATTTATAATTTTATGATTCTATAATGTTCAACTCAAGGAAGATTGTTCGGTCGAGATGAAACCAGTTCGAGTCGAAGAATTAATGGTCAAGCAACCGTCCGGTAAAGCCACGACTCTCGTCAAGGTTATCTGGGATGACCGAACGGGTGATGCGACTTGGGAACGAGAAGAAGTTATGAAGGAGTCATACCCGCACCTATTCTCTTGTAAGTTTTAATTTTCGAGGTCGAAAATTTTTATTTGTTGGGGGGAATGTCACACCTCATTTAATACTCTCCTTAGTGGGGGGACACTTGTCAAACCGTCCGGTCTTCCCTTGTAAGTGGGAGACCAACTCTGCCAAGCTTTAATTTCCCTTCCCTCGTGATCCGTGCAGTATCAGCATAGCAAAGAAACCCAGGGAGTGGAAGTCAGGTGTCACGCTGGGAGTTGGCCGACCGTTCGGATTGGAGGCAGTATATAAGGTAGGAATGAAACCTGACGCCACTTTTGCATGCAATCTTCTTCTTCTTCCTCAAACTCAACTTTCTGAAAATCTCAAATTCTCCTCCTTCTCTCTAAACCTCCCTACCTTCTCTCTAAAATTCTAACCAATCTACTGTTCCGATCACCCTTCAGATCACACCTGAAGACTCCTGGTGGTCTCCTCTTTCACTTGAACCGTCCGGTTTCGAGTTTGCACCTGACCTTGGGGAAACTTAGAAGAATAGTTCATATCAACCTACTTTCAAGTCTTAACTGGAATTAAAGGTAAGGGAAGCTTATAAAGTTTAATTTTAATTTCTCTGTATGGTTTGAATGTATGCCTGATTTAATGTATATTTGATTTCTTATGATTGAAATATAGTATATTGTTGTATGATTTGTGTGATTAGTATGAACTATGAGTTTTGCACTGATATGAGTATGTATGAAACTTAGAGAAAATATGAATNTGAGATCGAAGGTCATTAGGACCGTTCGGTCCTCCCTTTTCCGTTCGGTCTGTTCGGACTGATCGACCTAGTGTGTTTACTAGACTTAATTGATTNCCTTCAATTATTTTATTGACATATACGTAAGAATGCTGGTCATAAACCAAGCGTTTGGCTTTTCAAGTGTTCGGCATTAGGCTGACACTCGAATCATAAAACTTGCAAACCTAATATTCTTCCTTTGACACCGTCCGGTCACCTAATGACTGAACGGTCTAGTGAACCTTTAATTATCGATGCATTCAGTTTACTTGACTAAATTCCTTTTACTCTTTTAAAGAGTTTCTTCTTTCTCAATTCGTTCGGTCCGATAAGTGTTCGGTCATAGACCAGCCTTCGACCATTATTAGTGTCTATTTTATAATAATACTCTTGCCAAACCNTTCGGATGACTATCACTTATAGTCAACCCTTGAGTTAAGATTTCATTCTTTGCCAAATTATCCTATCAACCATTTGACATTCTTCTGTTATTTAATCTCACCTTGGATGTGACCGTCCGGCCACTTACTTGAATCCTTGATACTCAGTTTCCCCATTCCGACTAAACCGTTCGGTCACTATTATGTATGATTCAATCTTGGATATTTGATACTTTTCTCAACACCCTAACTACTGGGAAGTAATAATGAACAATTGTTGAATTTGACTAAGTAAGAGAATTCCACTGGCGGAATAACTCATGAATTTGTGATGATTGGTAAAGTATGAACGTGGGAATGACTCAGGTGTCGTCCTGATCCTGATATTCCGTGAGGTCGTTTCCTCAGGTAGAGGAAGGTCACTCATGTGTGGGAATGGCAGGAGGTCCGCGGTTATATGAATAGATAACCGTTTGAGGACTAACCTCGGGTGGCAGCTGATAAGGAAATACAGTTACTACACCACACCGGGTGCTAGGGACGACCGAGCTACACATTCATACCGTCCGGACAGTGTCTTAGTGGTCAGTCATGATTTAAGGAATATAGTATGATTGTATTGAAATTGTACGCTTGCATGATTGATTGGTTTGAGTCTGTATGTTTACTTGTATGACGAAATGATAAATTAAATTTACATAAGCTTACCCTTATCTGTTCTGTCTTTATCCATGTTGCCGTCCGGTTATTCTCTTCGCTNCAATGATCATCCTTTTGGGTGTGAGTAGAGGGTACTTTGGAGGACACCTTAGAAGTTGCTTTGGAAGGCACTCTGGAGGATGCTGTGGAAGNCGTGCCTGAGAATTATGCAGGACCGTCCGGTCCTTAGTTTAGTTGTTTTAGTGGTCTTGTGTTTTGAATTTCATTCTGTATAGGAAACTTTTGATGATTGACCGTTCGGTCAATGAACTTTGAATTAGACCGTTCGGTCCAATTTGTAAATATTATACTTAATCTACTGTTGTACAGTTTTAAATTTAATGCTGTTCTCTTGTCTCTTTCACCTCTCGACTTATTCTTCACTGTTCTCTCTTATGATTTATGTTAACTTCTAAAAATTAAGTGTAACTTATGTTATATATTGATTGGGATGTTACAGTTATAAATACTCAATCGAAAAAGTTTAAAATTTTGAACACAAAAAAAATTAATAACATCTCAAGTGAAAATTTCCAAATTTAATAGGGTCATAACTTAATTAGGTTTATTGATAGAGTAAATTTGATGTATACTTTTAAATTATTCAATATTTATAGTACTTACTTCCAAATGATGTTGAGATTTTTTTTTCCTGTAGATTGTGTTGTTACTAATTTATATTTTTATTATATAATAAAACTGGGTAAGATAGTTTTAATTAAAAAAGATATTAAAAGTATATTATATATAAATTTAAAATACAAATAAAAACCAAATAATATTTCTAAAATTTTAGGATTCCTATAACTCAAAACTAAATAAGCTTGAAGGAATAGATAGAGATAAAAGGAAAAAGTTTCGTTAACAATTTCTTTTTTAACAATTTTTTAATAATATATACGTGGCAGTTTATGATTAGTCTGTTTTAAATATTTTTTTAAAACAAATTTAAACAGATCAATAAAATAATAATATTCTCTTGTCAAAAAATTGTTAAAAAAAATTGTTAAAATATAATTATCCGAGGAGCCTTGTTTTGGCTTTTTAAGTGTAGAAGTGTAAAAAAGTAAGTTCAACAATTGGAGTGCTTCCAAACACTATAATTGAAGATCCAAATCTCCTTACTGTTTCTGCTAGTCCCATACATCACACAACACAAACATCGCTTACAACTTACGAACTACAAATACCCCCTTCAGAGGCACAATCCAAACAATCTCTCATTCTCTTTTTCTCTCCCACACTCTCTCTCCCATCCATCAACATGCAGATCTTCGTCAAGACTTTGACCGGAAAGACCATCACGCTGGAGGTCGAGAGCAGCGATACCATTGACAACGTCAAAGCCAAGATCCAGGTTCTCTCTCTCACTTTCTTTCCTTGATAACAGCTTTTTGATTCCGTTCACCTAGGGTTTTACGAGCTTTGTTCATCCATTCTTCTGCCGTTTCTTTTTCTCTCATTCAATTCCAGGGTTTCTAATTGTTTCGGACCTTTCCAACTTATGCGAGGTCTAGAGTTGAATTGTGCGAACTATTTGATTACTTTATTCTATAAATGGTTTTATTACTGGGTTGATTTGTTGTGTTTGCATAATATACATGTTTTTTTGATTTAGTCCGCGGTCCCTTGTTAGAATCAAAATGGTTAAATTCAAAATTGCGTGCAGGAGCACAGGTTAAAAAGTGTGTAAAACTAAAACCTGAAGGTTATGTAAGGAATAACTAAGAAGCATGAGTGGTTAAACCTTTAAACAGTTCTGTGTAAGGATTGTATGATACTTGTTGTATTGTGTCAGCAAATATTTGAAGTTGAATGACACATTATATTTGTTGATTTCTGTTGCTATGGATATTATTTATAGGCCTGTAATAATCTAGGACTACTAGGGGTTGATATATTTGATACTCAACTATAAACAAACTTTCAAACTACTCGTGAGAATCACCCTGGAATGATCTCTTTTGTAACCAGATTTCAGTAAAAGGTTCTTTGATACACATTAGTCAAACTTAGATGTGTAATTAAATTGTTCTGCGTGTTTCCTCTCTTTGTTGTTGCATTTGTCAAATTTGGCTAGTATGTAATACTCTGAATAAGGCTGGACTTGGATTTAGTATGTAAACTAATATTGTGTGGTTTTCAAGACTGAATCTGATGAATTGTTGGCAAATGAGTTTTGGTTGTTGGTGAGCTGAAGCAAAACCAGTATTGAGTTAGTGAAGAACTTTTTATTCTTTTACTTGTGAATGATTTAAAAGTATGAAAAGCCCACCAAAGGGACAAATTTCAGAGTTTAATTGAAGATAGAAAGAATAAATAAACATAAGACTTAATAATAGTTTAGACATGTATTGCAGAGAGATAGGTTCAAATACCCTTGAGCTGCTTATCCAAAGGGAGCCTTTATGTGAATTACATCATCAGTTTCTAATAACTTTGGGTGGAATACATTTTGTAGGACAAGGAAGGTATCCCTCCTGACCAGCAGAGGTTGATTTTTGCTGGTAAGCAACTGGAAGATGGTCGCACACTTGCTGATTATAACATACAAAAGGAATCTACCCTTCACTTGGTCTTGAGGCTGAGAGGAGGAACCATGATTAAAGTGAAGACTCTTACTGGAAAAGAAATTGAAATCGACATTGAGCCAACTGATACGATTGACCGGATCAAGGAACGTGTAGAAGAAAAGGAAGGAATTCCACCTGTGCAGCAGAGGTTTTATCTGTTTCTGTATTAATTGAGTTTAGCTGCCTTTGCTAATTCAACAGCACATGATTTAACTTTTACATGGAAATGCTCATTTCACTTGTTAACCACAAAAATCTTTTGTTTCTGATCATATTTTTGAAGAATTACCTGTCAATTATTTTTATAAATAAACATAGATATAAGTTCTACGCATGTGGATTTTGGAGGTCGTGGTATTCTTTTTGGGGCTTTGTGCATTGAAAATTTTACTTTTAACTTTTAAGAACCGTTTGCATTCAACTGTTAGGTATGGAATTCAAGTCTCACTAGAGATGGGATTCTAGTGTTGGTGTAGGCCTTGGACACTTCTACTTGATTGGCTAGCTTTTGTGTTATAGTTTTCCAAGGTTCTTCTCAAAAACTTTTCTAAGGTTGTATTCGGCCTGACCTTTTTTCTTTTTAGAGAATAAGAATCCTTAACCGAAGTTGGTAACAAACGCGAAGCGTAGGTTAATGTATAGTATAAAAAAAAGTTTGAAATGCTTTATCCTTATTCATCCATAAATTTATGCCCCAGCTGAATTGGAAAATGATTGATAACAGTGCATTATTTGCTTCTTGTCATTGTTATATTCATAGAAGTCCCGTCAAATTGTAAAGCTTTTCATACTCATTGATGACGGAGAATGTTCTGGTGAATGCCTGATTGCCAATGTTGTATATGAGTTGGATTTGATTTGCTTGATAATTAAGAGTATCAATGAAATTTTATCCTCGTTCTTGTATCTGAAGTATTTGATCCGTTTCATGTCATATCTGAGGTTTCACTTTAAGTACTATATAAAATAGACAAAGTACTTTATTCTATTGGAAACACTAGAATCTTATGATTTTGTATTTTGCTGCAGACTCATATATGCAGGTAAGCAGCTTGCTGACGACAAAACAGCCAAAGAGTACAACATTGAGGGTGGTTCAGTACTTCATTTGGTGCTTGCATTGAGGGGTGGTATTTATTAATGTAGATGGATATCAGAACTTAAAGGCTTGAAAGGAAGCTTTATACCTGTCCTCTGAATACATTACTTTTCTTTTATGTGCTTGGTTTTGTAATTGAGGCTACTATTGGTGGTCACTAACTCGGTATCTTTCGAACTGTATGCTGTTCAAAACCTTAAGTTATCCATTAAAATGGGTATCTGGACCAATGATTTATAACCGGAGTTTCGAACATGATTATGTTAAACATAATTTCAAGGCCCATTTTCAACCCGTTGCAATATGGGTCAGGAATGGATCCATTTTTTTTTCGTTGGACTGGGTAATCTTTAGACTATATGATCAAATATACTTTAAAAGGAAAAATAGTATTACAAAGCTAGTAAATCAAGGAAGTTTGTTTACTTGTTCTTATTTCTATTTTGTTTATAAAATTTTACATTTTTATGGATCTTGTACAATTCAAACAGTAAGAACTTAGAACAAATTGCGGAGTTTTATTTGAAGGGTGAACTTCAATTTAGTTAAAAAATAAGGAGACCAAGTTAATCGGTTTACTCAACTAAATGCAACTTTTGAACGATTGGGTTGTCACGGTTGATTGTTGAATTTTCGAATTTAAGGCATTTCAGTCTCTTTCACGGATTAATTTGTCTATTATTTTGTAATACCTTGCTGCTAATTTGTGAGAGGGTGTATTAGCTAATGTATGCTGCTTATAAGCTTGAATCTTCTCAGATACCAGATTTCCATTGACATATTGTTTGTTTCTGTCTATGAAGCGGAGTTCTACATGATACGGATACGGTTAAATTGCAAAAATGTACATGGACACGTTGTTGATATTTTGATATTTTCAAAAATGAATAATGTTTTCGTATATATTTTTCGAAGCTGATATTTTGATCGTAGTTATTAAAGGTTGAATAATCCTCATCAGCTACTTAATTTTTACTCTATAAACGCGGTTCTGATGATCACGTTCATGATCTCCACTTTTAGCTTATCTTCCTAGTGTTTAAAAGGAAGTGAACTTTAGAGAATAAGAGACATGTTAATAAGTGTGTATATTGAGGATTTATTTTTCTCACGAGATGAACATCCATAAATCTAAAAGATAATACAATATTTTATACTGATTCACTCAAGTGAGTTACGTCTTATTCTCTTTTAACATAGAAGGTTTCACTAGATTTTCAATGAAGTACATGTAAGTATTCTAACCACTCCTGGTATTTCTAAACATTTTTTGTATCCTCTAAATACACTATCTAGTTGAGTTTAACCCACTTCTCATTGTTAATCCAATAACTTTGTTACTGTGATCTTGATTGAGTTTTACCATTTCTGGTTGTGCAGCATTCTTCACCACTCCTAGTATTTCTAGACGCTTCTAGTATCATCTAGATACTGTCTAGTTGAGTTTAACCTATTCTTGATTGTTATTGTCAATCCAATAATCTCCGTTAGTGTCAATCTAATTAAACTACAACAACCAAATTATTTTCCAACAATGGAAATATTTAAATCAACGATTATTCTAGAAAATCAAATGTCTATATTGAAAATGTTTTAAATGATAGACAATCAATTTTACTCTCAATATAGAAGTTAACTTTTTTTTTTTAAATGGTAACAAATTTATTATGCAAAGATTCCTTTTACAGTGAATTTTTGAACATTGAAAAATTATATGGATAAGTTTTTACAATAATTTTTCAATGGGAAGTTCACGATTCTCAATTAAGAAAGTGCTGAAGTAAAAGTTTAATTAAATCATACAATTGGAGAAGTTCTCTATGTAGAGGACATTGATACTCCATGAGAATTTTGAAAGCAATGTTCAAGCAATGATAAATGATGAACAAAATGATTAACAAGCATTCAAAGTCAAATTAAAAAAAGGGTGCTATATATTCAAATTTCTCTGAAGAAACAAATTCATATAAAATAGAATAGAAATATAGAGAAAAAGAAAAAAAAGTAGTACACACGAAGTAAGAAAAGAGAAAGAAAGAAAAGAATAGTGAGCACACATTGTCTAATTTAGAAGATACTGGATTATTGAGAGCTTAGTCATTGTAATATTCTTCACAATATTTATGCACATTTTAATTCATTCTCTTATATTGTCTTTACTATTTTTCTGCTCATTGTTTTTACAATGCATTTAATCTTTTTGGAAATTTTGAAATGGAAGAACACAATCAAGAATGAAGAAAAGAATAATTATGGTTGTTTTTACTACTCTCTCTAATTTAGTTTTACCCTTTTTAGTTTTTCACTGTTTCTGTTTTCCAAATCTGTTGTAGTTCTTTTAATTTTGTTTTTAATTCAATGAAATGTCATTTACTTGTTTTCCTATGCATTTTATGTGACTAAGTCAGTTTTCAATTTACATTTCAATTTCTTCCCACTTTCAATTTGATAGGTAAATAAACTTTTACAATTTTTCTAGTTTTAGTTCTTCACTGCTATTTATGTTTCAACACTATTTTTAATTCAATTCAATTTCTCTTTCTACACTTTTATTTTATTTTATTTATTATTATTTTTTTTGCATTGTTTTAATTTCATTCACTGTCTGAAATCTATCTTGATAGTTGTTTCAAGTTTGGATTCAATTTAAAGTTTTTCCCAAAATAAAACTTAAGTATTACAATTTTTCTAGTTAATCCCAATTTAGAAATTCAGTTTTGTACTCATTCTTGCATTCAATTCATTAGTTCAGATTTCAATTAGCATATTTCAATATCAGTTTTCATTTGGCGTTTACCATTTCGGTCAATTTCAGTTCACAACGTTTATTTGTAGTTTCAATTCTTTAGTTCACAACGTTTATTTGTAGTTTCAATTCTACTTAATTCAATTATCTCTTGTTTTCTAATTGTGTATTTGTTATCATATTTTTATTTTAATTCAATCCATGCATTCAATGATTTTATAGGTTAAATTCTGGTCGAACTTATATTGTATATCTGTTTTCAGTTCTTATTTGTTATTAAGTTTTCAACTTTTATACTAATTTAGGTTGCATTTTAGTTTTTAGATTATACTTTAGTTTCTTTGTTCATTGTTTCCAAATTCCTCAAACATTTTATAATTTTAAATTCTAGACAAAATATCATACTACTTTAATTGATTTCATTATTCCATGGACTAACGTTTAGGTTGACTTTTACTATATTAGAAAGAAACTTAGATTTTTGTTTAAAATTCATGTGACCTAACTTATTTTTATTGCAGTGACACCAAAGTTTATTATCATTAAGTAGAAAATAGATTTGAGGACAAATCATTCTCAAAAGGAAGGAGATGATGAAAACTCATTCCACCACAACATTCACAAAATGAAATGATAAGTTAGAGCCTTGACTAGGAAACTGCATGAAGATTAGGCCTAATTGGGCTTCCAACAACATATTTTGGTCCAAAATCATCTTTGGAGAGATTAATTTTAACTATTAATAAAATGTATAAAGTGGTATAGATCATCTGGACCAAACAATGTAGAATTTTTTACTTGTGTTTAGACTTATGATAGATTAATGTTATATTATGGTTAAAAGAATCTTGGTATGGTTTCAATTAGGCTCATTCAAGATTAAGAGAAATCTTAGGTTACCATACACATGAGAGAGATGCATAACTTCCAGATTTTGAACATGTGCATAAATGTGGAAAGCATGAATGCATAAATGTTACTTGATCCACTCATGGCATTGAGATTTTAGGTGCACATAAGGGAATAAAAAAAAATCAATTTCCCTATCTCTTCTTATAGAGGACTATTTCCTTATCCAATATAAGATGAACTCAATGAAGAACCATTGAAATTCAAAATACCTATGACAAGGTTAAGGACCAAAAGCTTGGAAGAAGAAATCTCTTTGAAAACTTGGAATTCAAAGGACATGAAGATCATGGCCTGGAACACCTTTATAGAATATTTTTCTGTGTTTTAAAGTATTTTGTAATAATTTTTTGACAAATTGTAAACTTCTCTAGGCGAGCTCATTTCTCTAGGCAGAAAGTTTGTGTGTTTGTGTTCGATGGGCGAGCTCCACTCGCTAGGCAAAGAGTTTATGTTTACAACTGATTTTTCGAGTTATTTTTGTAGCCCTGTGTCTTTAGACTTTATTTTAGGTTTATAGGGTTGCTTAAAAACTTTTGTTCTATATATACTTGAACAAAAATAGATGTAAACACTTTTAATAGTCAATATTTGAATTTTGAATTCATTAAGAGAGGATTCTCTTGGTTCTTATCATAGAACGCATGTTATTATCAAAGATTGAAATATTTGAGGCAAATCTACAATGACTCATCAATTTGCTAGATTGTGGCGTGTCCATTCTTGTCTTCTTTTTGCGTTCTTCTCTAATTTTCTTTGTTTATGCTAAGGAGGAATCAAATTTAGAAACGATTGTACTATTTTCTAAATAGGATTGTATAATCTGGTATCTAGAGCAAGGTTTTGGTTTGAATCTCTTCTTATTCTAATTTTTCTATCATATATATGATGAAAACCTAAAATTCTTGAATGATTGTGTTCTTTGTGTTCTACGTGTTTTTTTTTGTTTTAAATTGAATATTTTTGCATTTGATCGTTGAAATTATTTGTTTTTGTGTTTTTTGTTAATTTTACTTCTAATTAACTGCTTACAAGTGCAATTACATTAATTAACATGTTTTTAGGGGTTTAAAGGGCATTTTGTTTGCGAATTATGGGTTTTGATGAACGATGCTCTCATGCAGCGCACAACAATTGGCCCAATGAGAGAAGTAAGATTGTTTAGCTCGCCCAACGAGACTAAGCTCACCTAGCAAGAGAAGTCAGTGTGATACACTCGTCCAATGAGATTAGGCTCGGCTAATGAGACAAATTTTCTGTGCTTGTGTTTTTGAACTACAAAATTGAAAAGAAAAGAAAGATTAGTGGATCCAAATTTAAAGAAATAAATATTTTTTGAAAGAAAAAGAAAAGTATTAAAAAGAAAGAGAAAAAGTAAGGATCCAAAAGCAAAAAGAAAATTGAAGAGTTCAACACAATTATTGTGTTTTACCTTTAACCTCTTGAGTCAAGATTTAGATCTCGCAATCTTTTTCACATTGATTTTTCACTTTTTGCTTAAGTGTTAAAGCGAATTTTGTTAGCAAAAAATAAAAGATGAAGTTTTGATGATGAACAGATTTGCACAAGTCAAGATCCATGAAGACAAATTGAAGATCTCTGTATTTTATAAAGCTTTTATAATAATCAAATTTGATGTAATAATGCTCAAATATGTATTAGGGTTGATTCATGTAATTTATATTTGATTAATTTATTTTGAGAATCAAACATAAGCTATTTTAATCGATTAAACCCAGTTTTAATCGATTAAAACGAGGCTGGCACTGAAAACCCAACTGCCCTTGTAATAATCGATTAAAGCTAATAATAATCGATTAGTTAATCGATTATTCCTGAGAATAATCGATTAACACTAGCCATTGGGGGTTTCAAATTCGAAAAACTAGGCGTTATACTCATTTTAATCGATTAATACTTATGTTAATCGATTAAATGCGTTAGATGGTCCGTTTTCGAAGAATGGAAGGGTATTGGGCTGAGTCTATAAATTGGCTCACTGTTTATTTCAAAAAGAACTCTTCCCTTGGGCTAAAAACCTCCGAACTCTTTGAGAACTCTGTGAGATTGTTGAAGCTAAGGAAACTCTTGTCTGCAAAGCCCTGAAGTGCTACTGCGGTGACAGAGGAATAGCTTGTTCATCCTTGGTGTGTCCGAGGAAGTGCCTGGAAGAGAATCATCCTTCGTGAAGCATTCGAAGGAGGTGGTCATCCTTTGTGAAGATTCANGGTGTAAGTTCATCTCTTGTGGTTTCAAGAGAGGTGGTATTTCTAAACTCTTACAAATTGTTTTTCTTTGTGATTAATATTTGTAACTGTTTTGTGATAGTGAAAAAGGTTTATCTTGTTTGAGATAAGCGACTGGACGTAGGATCTGAGTGATCTGAACCAGGATAAAATCACCTGTGCAATTTTTCTCTTTCCCTTACTCTTTTATTTATATTTAATTATCTGTTCAGTAAGAAAAATTAAGAGAAAAATAATAAAAGGCACGATAAAAGTATATAACCAATTCACCCCCCCTCTTGGTTTGTTCCACGCTAATAATACCGTTGCAGAGATTCTAACAAATTTGAGTGGAAAAAGGCAATAGAGTACTTTCGAGAAAGAGCCTATAAGTGATACACGAGTGAACTTTTTTAGTGAAACACCATGAAGAGTTGTGAGGTCCTAAATCTAATTTTTGTTGTTTTTATTTTACTAACCTTTCTTGCAGGATCTAGCAATATTGAGCAATTCAACATGTTCCAATAAAGGCATTCTTCTAAAAGTGGTTTTACATATGGGTTCACCTATCGTACTCCTCTCAAAGCTCCCTTGGTTAGAGAACTTGAAAGTTCTAGGAGAGTGATTTACAATGCTCAATATTTGTAAAATACAAAGGAAAATTTGCAGCTCTTGGAGGCTTCACAAAGGAGGAAAGAGCATTGACTATAAGAGACACCTCATATAGGTTTGGTCTTGGTGGAGGATGTCACCTTGGTGTCCATAATTGTAAAGCTAAATGTAAAGATTGCTAATCTTCGAAGGGGGCATAATCCTAACAGAAATCATTGCCAAAGGATAGGACAAGTGCTATAAATATAAAGGTTATGGGAATTTCCTAGTTGGAATGCAAGTCCCATGACTAATTAAGACCTCAAGAAATACCTCCTATAATTGAAAGGAAAGAAGATAGGACTTGCAAGAACTAAGAGAA
Organism: Vigna radiata var. radiata; assembly: GCF_000741045.1. Classification (NCBI taxonomy): domain Eukaryota; kingdom Viridiplantae; phylum Streptophyta; class Magnoliopsida; order Fabales; family Fabaceae; genus Vigna; species Vigna radiata. The sequence goes on along the minus strand of NC_028355.1, from coordinate 30,304,724 downwards.
AAGAAGAAAAAGAAACAAAAGAAAGAGAAAAAAAAGAAAAGAGAGAGAAAGACGAATAAAAAGTATAAGAAAAAGAGGAGAACAAAAAAGAAAGAAAAAGAAAGAAGAGAGGATCATAATTTGTCATTGGAAAAAAAGTACTAACTTGCCTCTTCTTATTTTGTTACCTAGGGAAGAACTTTTCATCAAGGAGCAATGACATCAACAATGGAAAGAAGAAAGAATGACTATGAAGGAGGACACAAGCTTGAAAATATATGCACATGACATAACTTGTTTATCAATATCTAACAAACATACGGGTAGTCAAAATCATACCTATAGTTTGATTGTTTGTTTGCACAATATTCTTTTAGTTTTCTTTGAGCATAGCACCCTTGCTTTAACACTATTTGATGGTTTTTTAAAGGTGGGTATTTAACCTTGGAGGCAGGCCTCCAATCCTTTGATAATAAGAGATTTTCCTCTTCCTGTTTCCAAATCTTATTTTAGCTAGACTTTATATTTTGGATTATTCTAGATTTGTGTTCTTGGACTTATGTTTATGTTTGTGTGTAGGATCTTTTAGATTTCATGGTCGAATTCTCTCTAAGAAGGGGAGGATGATGAAAGATTGATTAAGTCCAAAGGAACATGAACACAAGAGAAAGAGCACCTACAAGAAATCATCCACCTCATGGAGAGATAAGGAAAAATTTAAGGAGAGAGCTACTTCTACCACTACCAAACCTAAGGACAAAATGTCTTTAAGTGATACAAATTTCAAGATAAATTTTCTTCAAGAAGGAGGGAATGATAAAGGACTATCTCCTGATCAAATACAAAACTTGAGGATGAGCCATTACAATTCAAAGGACCTATGACAATGTCGAGGACTAAAAGCTTGGAACAACAAATCTCTTTGAACCAATCTCATGGGTTGGAGCACACTTATAGAATAGTTTCCAACGTTTTAAAGTATTTGAAATAATTTTTTGACAGATGTAAACACTTTTGATAGTCAATATTTTAATTTTGAATTCATTAAGAGAGAATTCTCTTGGTTCTTTCCATAAAAAAAAATTGTTCTTGTCATAGAACACTTGTTCTTATCAAAGATTAAAACCTTTGTGAAAAATCTCTATTGACTCATCAATATGTTAAGTTGTGACGTCTCCATTTTTGTCTTCTTTCGACATTCTTCTATGATTTTCTTTGTTTATGTTAAGGAGGAATCAAATTCAGATATAATCATGCTTTTTCTTGGATAAGATTTCATCATTTTTTTATCTCTCTTGGTTGGCCACCACTCCTATAAATATGACTCTTCACTATTGTATTTTTCAAATTGAATGAGAAAAGATAGTATGCAAAATTTACAACTCACTTGTTCTAGACATTTTTTTAGAGTTGGTCGAATCTCTCTCATGAAACACTATCCAATTCACTTTACAAGCACCTAAATAATTCATGTATAAGTTGCTTATGTATCCATCTATAAATTTTGATGTCCAACTCAACACAACATGGAGTATTCTACCATAAGATTTTGAGCTAGCATTTAGGCCTTGAATAGAAAATGTTAGATTAGGGTTAAAGCAGTCTAGCTAGGGTTTCAATTGGGGTCACTCAAGCCCAAGAGAAACACTAGGTCGTGACCGGTCACACATGGGAAGAGGAGTTCAAAGCCACACATTTAACACATAATATGGAAAACATGATTGGACAAGTATTCATTGATCCACTCATGGTGTAGTGATTTTAGGGTCAATAAAAAAATTCAAATTTATATTCTTTCTCTTTTTATATACCATGATCGAATCTCTCCCTTTATAAATAAAGATATTCCTTGACTTCTCACTTTTGAATTAGTAATTATGATACAAATTTTACACCTCACTTACTCGAGATTAAGTCTTCCTATAATTCACTTACTCTAATATTTTTTTTTTAAAGTTGATCTCACTTCTTTTCTAAGAAACCCCTCCTCTCTTACACTTTTAAAATCCTTTCCATCTTGTATATTCCAAGTTTTTGCCTCTCCTCCCATTATTCCTACTTCATTAAAGGTACTATTCCTACTTCGTTAAAGGTACTAGAGAAAAAAAAACTTCAAAAATTCATATGTTAGTTTTATAAATTATTATTATTTTTTATATGAAATATATTCTAATGATTTTACAAATCAAGTTTACATAAGCTTCCACATATTTACAAAATTTTTCAAGTAAAATATATAATAGTATTGTATTTAGTTTTAAAATATACTATACCCTTAATGAGAAGTATCGCTTGAGTGTAAAAGAAAAAAAAGTGGATATACTTTTTTTTACCGTTGATAATATTGATTAAAAAAAAGGGGAAATGATATAAATATATTTTGAAAAAAATCTGGTTTATATTTATTTATATTTTTCTGTCCCAAGAATATATATATATATATATATATATATATATATATTTATTGAATAATTTCTCTACTATCGCATTTATATCTTGTCTTAATTGTATAACTAGAGTAACAAAATATGAAAAAAAAAATATTGGATACTAACTCTTAAATATGATCTACTTGTACAATAAAAAAAAAGAAGATAGAACCTCAAAGCACACTTGGTGTAATCCTATATATAAGAAATAATGTGTTATTTCCTTAGTTGTGATCTGCCCCTACATTTTCTTTTTACTTTATAAAAGATTGCATTTAGTCAAGTGTAAGTTGACTTCGGCCAGAGTTTGACTTATTTTAACAAATGAAGTCATCAAGCACTAATGTACATATTTACTTATTAAGAGCATTGGATATTATTTTTAATAATTATAATTATTATGAACTAAAGTATTATTTTAATATGAATTTTATACACGTGAATTCTTTAAATTTAGAGATGGTGTAAATGTTTCTTACAGATTAAAAAAACTTATTTATAAAACTTTCTAGACTTTATAAGTAATTTTCTTTAAGTTATAATATATATATATATATATATATATATATATATATATATATTAATTTTTGGAAATATTCTGATAAACACAATTTTGCTGAAAAAATAAAAAAAAAATTAAGAATTTTCTTGATATAAGCTGACTCGATGTTAACATATTTACGCAAAATTTTTAGCTTATGTATGAAATTAAATAATTATTTAGTTTATATAATAAAAACTTATAGCAATGAATAGTTTTAAATATATAAATTGTAGGAATTAAAATTTATAAAAAATTGTATTTTGGATTTCTATTAAATAATTTATACTGTAATATAATTAATGTTATTTTGAATTATTTATATAACTTAACTTATAAAATATAAAATTGAAGTTAGAACTAAATATATTGAAAGACATAAACAATTTTAAAAAATTCTAATAACACTGATAAAAACTCTCTTGTTGAACAATGATAGTTAGGAATATTCTTATTTAAGAAAAACTATTCTCTCTTAGACTCCTGTATAAGTAAAAAAAATGTCTAATTTCATAGATAATAATAAAATTGCTATATAAGGTCACTTAATTTTATTTATTTTATATTAACATTTACATTTTTCTTTACTATCTGTAATTATATATTAATATCAAGGATGATGGCTAGCTTGAATTAAGCTAAGTGTATTTTCAAAATTATGATATTTAATAGAGTTGAATTAGTTAAAAGTAATTTATTTCCAGTCTATCAAATCTAAACATTATTGTTTTTCTTATATTTTTAGTCCCACAGAAATATGCATACGAAGAAATTAAGCCGAATAACCCTATTTTTTAAAAAAATAATTCTTTAATAATAATATTAAATAAGTTTATAATTGAATAATTCTGAATATGCTTTTTTTTTTTTAAGTTAATCACATAGATCCTTTACAGGATTTAATAGCTATTGTAGGTGAGAAAACCACTCATTTATGATATCTACATATTCAAGATTCAAAATTCAAAATCATTAACAATTTCGTGTATGTTGATTATAATTGATGTTGATTATTTATATTATGAGTAATTGTTAATATGAATTTGGTTGTAATTTGTATTTGTTATTTCTTTCTCTTATAGTCAGTGTTGAATAAGCCATAGCAGGAGTTGTTGTTGGTATTAATTGAAAGGAAAGAAAAAAGAAAGAGTTTGGCAGTGTTCATGCATACATATGTCTTATTTTTCTTTGCCCAATTGATGATTCAAAGTATATATTAAAGTTCCATCCAATGCTTCAGGCATTGCCATACTCTTGCCATCTTCTACCGCAAGTTAGGTGTTGCATGCATCACGCTGTTAACTTATACAAGAAATAAGCAACTTAGCTGCATCCATCCACTTCTCATTCAGGCTAACGTAAACCATACCTCACTAGTGTATTTTTGATTCATGCTTCCCACTCAAATTTAGGTACTCTATTATTGTCAACTATGTCATCTTCTTCCCAATCATATTCATTTCTCCATTTCTTTCAACTTCACAACTATGCCTTTGTTCATTTGTTTGGAAATATACATTATTTTCCATCTAACATATAAGAATTCATTCAAGAATTTAGATTCTGTAAATAATTGGTTTGAGATCATCATAAGCTTACTCACGTGCTTGCTATCTTAGCTCATCATAACCCTAGTTAGCACTGCTGGATGTAGATGATTGGTGCTTCAATGTACTTATTCTAGTAGTGTAATGATCACCCTAAAATTTTATTCGAGTTTACTAATGCACTTACTGACGGTCATAATCCCTTGGTAATGACTCATACCTTTTACCAAAGGCAGATATATTCGTCGGTAAGTTACCTGTCATGATCCGTCGGTAAAGTCGTCAGTAATTTTGTTTTACCAAAGGATTGACATCCTTCAGTAATGATTCGTCGAAAATCAACGATTTTACTATAGTGAATCTTGTTTACGCTTGGGGGTATACGCTTGCTAATTGCCAAGACTTGAAGTCTCCTCGTGTTGGTTCCCGACATGCATCCATTCTCAAAAGTGTGGTCTTCCAAGGAGTGATTGCGCGTGAAATAATTTTAATTTATTTTGAAGTACCAATTTAGTTTTTCGTACTATTGATTTTATTTTACAGTTGTTTTGTTCTGTATTGTAAACCCCTCTTGGCCAAATATGAATATCATTAGTTCTTTAAGTATTTGTTCATTTTTATTTAAGTTGCTCGTTGTGTTTTCAGTTTTATGTGATTAACTATTGATTAATTGCTATTGAATTAGGAGTCTTCTTGGAAAGGATTTTCCAATGAGAAGCTTTATGTACATAACAAAGTTTCTTTCTTGGTAGCGAGTCTTTAAGAAAACTTCTTGCATCAAGATTAAAGATCTGAATAAAGAAAAAGTATAAACATGGGAACTTGGTGAAATACTTCTTTCATTGTTATGGTGTTTCATTAAAATCTTCTTAGCCAAAATACCTGTTAAGACAAAATATTGGTGGCAGGAAAGATTACATCGAATACATTTAGCTTTAACTATAATAAAACTTTAAGTGGCTTGCATTCCACGTCCTCGACACTAGATGACCATTAAGATGTACTATCTGATATGTGTCATTGTGATTCCCTAATACGAAATGATCCTTCCCAATTTGATGCCAATTTCTCCTTGGTCGACTCTTTCCTTAGTTCACCTCTCATTTTCGACAAGAGGCGCCCTTCAATGAAAGATCTTGGTTTAACTCGACAATTGTATAAGCATGATACTATTTGCTTGGTCTCTTGTTCTTGGATTTTGGCTTTACCCCTAAGTTCGTTTAACAGGTTCAGTTTGTTGCACATGCATTGCTTGTTGAGATCCATATTTGTTGTCCCTCTTCTCAAAGTGGGTTCTTTGACTGCTCTAGTGAGGTTGTACGGTGACTCTCCAATTAATAATCAGGGAGTGCATCGATATGTCCACAAGACCTCTAATAGTTCCTTTATCCATTTTCCCTTGGCGACTCCCGTCCTCCTCTTTAATTCTCTTAATATGATCTTATTGGCAAATTCAACTTGGTCATTAGTCTACAAGTGCTCGGTTGAGGCAATAATGTGCTTTATACCTAGGTTGATATAAAATTCACACAATTTCTTATCCATAAATTGCTTACCATTATATGTCATCAAGGAGTGAAAAATGTTGAAACGACACATGATACTTTTCCAGGAGAACCCTTGTAGCTGCAATGTTGTGATCCTCTTTAGCGGCTCAACCTCTATCCTCTTCATGAAATAATCCACTGCCACCAATAAAAATTTGTGTTGTCCTATTCCTGGTGGGAAAGGACCGAGAATATCCACCCCTATTTGGAAAATAACCAGGGTGAAGTAATCTACCAGAGTTGGTAGACAGTAGGTGGATCAAATGTTTGTGTTCTTGGCAACTTTTGCACTTTTTTTTTTTCACAAACTGAACATAATCTTCTTTTATTGTTGGTTAGTAATAATCTTCTCTCAGCATACAATTAGCCATATATCTCTTTTCCTAATGCAGGTTATACACGCCGTTGTGTATTTCATTCATAATATAATCAACTTGGTCCTTTGTGATGCATTTTAGCAGCAGCGCAGAGTATCTTCTTTTGTACAAGTCTTGATGGATTGTGACAAACCCAAATGCCCTCCCTACAATTATCCTTTCTTGTTTATCATCTTCGGCTAAGAGTCCTTTTAGATGTCTTCAGATGGGAGTCATCCAATTGCTCTTTAAGACCTATGTGGAAAAGTAGTCTCTTACCTCAATGGTAGGGTTTTCGAAGGTTTGTTAATTGAAGGGATTTTTTTAATCTTTTCTTTTAGTGCTTGTTAACTTTGAGAGCATATTAGCTCGACTGTTGTGCTCTCAACATATGTGTTTTTGCTGTAGTTGATTTGAAGGAAGGCAAATAGTCGACCACTCAATACTAGTACTTCAAAAGTAGTGGATCATTGACCTAGTATGCTCCATCTATATGTGTGATGGTGAGTTGGGGATCAATTTCACACTTCACATGGTGCCCTCCCATATCACAATCTATGCAAAGAGATCATTGTTTTCAATTAAGAGACTTGTGATCATTAAGGCTTATTCCATATGCAGCTTTCCTTCTAAGATGGTGTTTTGCCTCTTACCCTTGAGTCTAACTGGTTGCTTTGTCATCACCATGAACTATGGCGATATGTCTTTTATTAGTTGGGAATTTCATGACCAAGTGTATGGTAGACACAATTACTCCTAGTAGATTGAAGGGTCACTCAAAGAGCATGTTGTCGGAGGTGTTAGCATTAATGTTCATATATCATACTGTTATGATCTTACAAGACCAAAATTATCCCATAAGATCATTACTCTTTTACTCCTTCGATTGTCTTTTGTATCTCTATTGCTCTTTTCTCAATTAGTTGTTTCAGATTGATCAAACTAATGTTTGGTCTTAGCTTTGGGAAGGGTGGATTAATGTAAAAAAAACACTCTTATATTGAATTCATTGTTACGTTGTGTTCTCAAACAAGTAATATCTAAGTAAAGGAATATGAAAATCTTACATCACCACTCACTTATATTTATAGGGTTAACTCTTAAGCTTAGCACACTATTCACGGATTAATCATGGACCAATAGCATCTTAATTGTGCCTATTAGTGTTCATGAACTTTTTATCATCTCTTTTATCCTCGAATCTCGTTTGCATTTAAGGGGTATGCGCCCATCAATTAACAAGACTCAAAATCTCTTCATGTTGTTAGACATTTTGGTATAGGTTCAGTTGTCTTTCGTCAATTTTTGATCTCAAGATAGCAAGGATCCCAATTATCGATCGCCGTATTAATAACCAATCTAATAATTTAAAAGTTCATATTATATTAATATATAGGAATGTAAACAAACTATTTTTAATTGATTTAAATTTTTTTATAACCAAACGGGTGGGTTCAGTTTACAATTTAACTACTGTTGTTATTATATTCTTTATTATTTAAGTCATACAATATATGAGAGAAAGGAAAACCCAATATGTCCAATTTAGTTTATATCTATAATATATGTTATAGAGAAATAGCATATCATGTTTAATATATGAATGAGGAACATGTAAGAGTATCGAGTGGTGTAAAACATTACATTATTGGTCTTTAAGGGGAAACTTTTTTAAGGTAAATAAAATATTACTTGTAGGAATAAAATACAGAGGAACAAATTTTGATCTTTAGAATTTTAACTTTGGTAAATATTATTAATGTACCTGTCGTGATATGTTAAGTTTATGAAAAGTATATACAGAGTTATATATTATTTATCTCACAATATATGCAATAAAATCATCTTTAGTTTTTGTTTTTCCTTTGTTGTAAATATACTTATTGTGTTATATATCGAGTTAAATATTATTTATCTCACAATATATACAATGTATCTTTAGTTTTTGTTTTTCCTTTGTTGTAAATATACTTATTGTGTTATTGTCATTATAAATATTTATTGCTGTAAATATTTATTGTCATTATATTTTATTTTAGTTTTTTTTTACCAATATATGTAAGTAAATGGTTTAATATCATATACAATGTTAAAATAAATATTTAACTACACTGGAATAGAGAGTTAAACTATTTATCATGATATAATATTTAGTTGTCACGTAAAATATAAGATTGAATACATGTATTAAATACAATTGCAAAATCGATTTAACTAAATCGCAAAAATTATTTAGTTTAGTTTGGAATTAAATAAATCTTAAAAATGTTTTTCAAATGGTTTTAGGATTTCATAAAAGTTATTATAATCAACTATCTTTTTTATTATGATTAGTAAATACATGTTATCATTTAAATCCATGAACTAGAAATCAAAATGAGAAAAAAAGGAGACTAATTTAAAGAATTTAAATAAAAACCTAAAATGTTTTTAGAGAATGATACGACGAGATATAAATTCAAAAATTAAATTGACTATTAATTCTTCATATACCTAAGTTCTTGGCTTTTCACTGTGTGAATAATTTTTAAAATTTCCTTTGCCAAATAAAGAAAATTAATTATAGTTATTATTTAAAAATAACGGGTTGAGATTATGATTAATAAACTCATGTATATTATATGATAAAATATGTATTTAAATATTTCTTATTAACTTCTTTAAGAGTTTACTCCATTCACTACATCCTATTAACATTATAATGACTATAGAAAGAATTATTGTTATTAAATGTTTGCCTAAGAAAATTAGGTTACCATTATTTATAAGCCGTTATTATGATTGGTGCTTTATTTTCATAAGGATAATGATATTTAAACAACTTTTTTTGATAACATTTGAACATTTATTACGTGTTAATTTTGATTGGTCAAATATTACTCCATAATCAATAATAATAATCATAAACATTATTGTGGAGTAATTTTTGACCAATTACAGATTGACACGTAATAAATGTTCAAATGTTGTAAAAAAAATGTTGTCTAAATATCATTATCCTTTTCATAAATAACTTTTATAATTGAACAATCAAATCTGGTTAACTTTCATGTCTGGTACATAGAGTTGTCAAAATGAGTAACGTGGCTCGACTTGGCCCGATCCACCATGGGTTGGTCACTTAGTGAACCAACCCAACCCGGCTCATTTATTAGCGAGTCAGCAAAATCTGAACCCGGCTCAACCCACCACGGGTTGGTGGGTAAACGGGTTGGCTCATTAGCCCATTTAATTAGAGTTTTTTTTTAAAATAAAAAAGTTACAAACTTTTTATATTCAAATTTAAACAAATTTCACTTCCAAAAAATGATGTTAAACTGAAGACAATTCAAAATAATAATAAAAAGTACAATATAATCCAAATGTCATCCAAAAACATACAAAAATATCTGCTCCTTGAAGAATTTCAGTGAAGAAGTGAGAGTGACAACACCGTAAATGAGAGCAAGTTCCGTGAGAGTGATTTGTGAGAGCAGAGGTTACTTTTTTGGTATACAGAGTGAGGAAAAATAGTATTTTATTTTTTAGGATTTCATAAATAAAATAATAAATTAAAAAATAAAATTAGGTAGGTGGATTAACGGGTCAACCCGGCCCACCACGGGTTCAACCCGCATGAGCCGGGTTGAAATCTGACCCGCATAAAAAAAAATTCAATTTTTTCAAACCCAACCCGACCCGAACTCGTGGTGAGTCGGAATGGCTCACGGGTTGTGATCCATTTTGACGGCTCACGGGTTGGCTCTACTGGTACAACAAAAATACATATATACTCAACTTTGTTTCATTTTTCAATTTTTAAATTTCAAAAGAAAATTATTTAAACTTGGAATGGCATTTCAACAAGAAAAGAAAAATAAAGTGAGAACATGATTTTGTTAGTTATAAACATAGTGTCAAACTTAGGAACAAATAATAATTGTACTCATTTACATGCATATATTTGCATATCCAAAATTCACTTGAAAATAAAATACAGAAGTGTGTATCTGAATTTGACTTTTAGAATGATGTGAATGATGAGTAATGGTAGATATGTATCTTTCAAATGTGAAAGGTCTTAGGTAGCTTTTTGTCAATAGAGTATCTAATATTACCTTTCCTTAAAGTAGGGATCATAACTGTTTTGTATTTTTTTTTTTCAATTACATTTTGAATTTAATAATTCTAATTTGATTCATCACTAAATCAAAATATTTATGGTATTTACACAATAACTTTTCATGAAAATTATGTCATTCACAATAAACTTAATACTAACATTCCAGTTTATAATTTTAATAGATAATTACTCTAACAAATTTAAATAATATATATAACTCAAAAAATACTAATAATCTCTCATTGGTTACATATGTATCGTTCTAACTGTGTCAGATTTTATGAGTTTCAAAGTTACCATTATATATCTTTGGCTTAACCAAATAATTCAATCTATTAGTTGCATCAAATACATAGAAGCAAAAAAGTTTCCAGTTATATTAATCTTAACTAATCCTATCAATGATTACTAATATTGACATTATCAAAAGACATAGACTCATCATGAAATGTGTAACATGAAAATTACATGAATGTAATTTCTACATACCAAAATTTAAAGGTCATATTTTATTTTAGATCATTCAATAATAATATTATACAAACTATAATGATTGAATATCAAACCATATACTTGATAAAAAAAATTATCCAATTACAAGAGTATGCATACATATCAAATATAGAACATGAAATACATAAATGAATAACTAGCACTAAACTAAAAATTCCTCAAATTGTGAAACACTCATCCAAATAATGTGTTCATGAAAGACCTTTAGTGGAAGACTCTTCGCAAGAGGATTTGCTATCATGAATCATGTCCCTATATGTTTTATGGAAATTTGTCCACTTCGTATCCTTTCTTTACCGACTAGAAACTTGATGTCAATATGTTTTGACTTGGTCAAACTTTTATTATTATTGGAATATAATATATTTATTTATGTTGTCAGAGTATAACTTAAGTAGTCTTTCAATCCTTTTCATAATTTATAGCTCAACAATAAATTTTCTCATCCAAATCTCATGATTAGATGGCTCACACTATGGTATAAATTTTTCAGCCATGGAAGATGAAGCACTAAGGGTCTGTTTGGCAGTGTGCCACGAAACTGCACGACTAGCCAATAGATAGATATAACTTAAAGTGAATCTCAAACTATCCTTACATCCAACAAAATTTGGGTCGAAATATCCAGTGATCTCCAACTAGTCTAACCTCTTATATGTGAGCATATAATCCTTTGATTTAAATACCTCGTAACCCTTCGAACTACTTTTCAATGATCTATTCCCAAATTGATTAAATATCTAGCTAACATCCTAACTGTGTATGATATATTTAGATGCATACATGCTTAGGCATACATTAAACTCCTTACAACTGGTGCATTGAAAATATTTTGCATTTCTTGAATTTCTAAGTTTCCTTTTGGACACGAATTGTGAATAAATTTGTATCATTTAGAAAATTGGAGTATCCCTTAATTTACATTATTACATGCCAAATACTTTAAGTACCTTTTTCAATATAGCTCCTTTTTTATCATCTTAGAGTACCTCGAGGTCGATCTTGGTGCATCTAAATTCCTAATAGAAAAGAGGTGTCACCAATATTTTTCATTTATAAGATTCTTAATAAAAAGCTCTTACATTGTGTAACATGTCTATTTCATTAGTGCTAAGAAGGATACCATCAACATATAATACTAGAAAAATGTACTTGATCCCACTAAATTTATGATGCGCATAATCATGAACAAGATTCATCTTAAAACCAAATGAGAAAATTATTTGATGAAATTTGTGGTAAGATGGACGAGACACTTGTTTGAGCCCGTAAATGGATTTTAGCAATTTATAAACGATATTCTTTAGGTCTGCCAACACAATATTTTGGTTGCACCATATAGATTGTTTCATCAATGTTGCCATTGTGAAACACCATATTAACATCCATTTGATGAATCTTTAAATAATAATGTGCATCAATAATCATGATTATACTAAAAGAGGCATTCGATGAAACCAAGGAGAAAGTTTATTTAAAGTCAACCCATTCCTTTGGGGTATGCCCCTATCCGCAAGACGAACCTTATACCTTTTCAAATTGTCTTTGCAATCATGCTTGGTCTTAAATATTCATTTGCAACCAATGAGTTTCATGCCTTTTGGTAATGGGACAAGTTCCCAAACCATGTTGTCTTGCATATAATTATACTCCCCATTCATTGTTTATTCTACTTCTGAGATGGAATCTTTCATGACTTGACGAAAGTTACTGTATCATCTTCCATCGTACTATTATTTTCCTCACGGTCTTAGAAAAATATCGTATAATAATATGGAATGATAATTTTGCTTTCTCTTGTGGATCTTCGCAAAGGTACTAGCTCATGAAACATGGTTTCCTAAGGATCACGAGTTCGATCTTGATGTTGTTGTTCTTGAACGACTAAATTATTTTGAGTCAAAATATTTTTAAAGGTTTTGAACTTGCACTAACAAAAAGCAACTATATGAATTGGTTTTGGAATTGTCATCAATTCTTGCTCTAAGGTAAAGTCTCTAAACTTGTTCTTCCCTAAAAACTCAAAATCTCAAAGAATGTGGCAGTTTCCATCTCCAAACTTGTCTCCAATTTGGGATAATAAAATTTAAAACCCTTTGATTTTTCATAATAACAAATGAAGTAGTTGTTTACTATTCAAAATTCTAACCTTTTTTATTTAACTTATAAGACCTTGGTTCAATTGGACCTTTGTTGAAACACTATTTAAAATGTAAGCTTCAGTGTTTAGTGTCCCTTTTAAAAATGACTTTGAAAGAATAGAATGATAAATCAATCTCCTTATCATATCCTTAAGAGTTTTGTTTTGTATTTCAACCACACCATTCATGCTAAGTAGGAAAAAAATGTACTATGGAACAATTCCATGTTTCTTTAAGTACTTGGTCAAAGGTTCCAAATGTTGTTAACTTGAATTGGCACATCTATAATAGTATTCACTATTTTGTAAAGGTTTTGAACTTGCTTTATCAAAAGCAGCTATATGAATCAATTCTTGAATTATTATCGATTCTTCCTCTAAGGAAAAGCCTCTAAGCTTGTTCTCCCCCACAAACTTAAAATCCTCAAAGAATGTGACAGTTCCATCTCCAAAAATTTCAATTTGGGATCATAAAACTTGAAGCCCTTTGAATTTTTTTGAATAACCAAAAAGGTAGTTGTTTACTATTCAAGAGTCTAATTTCTTTTAATTTAGTTTATAAGACCTTGCTTCAATTGGACATCTTCATACACAACCAGACTAGGCTTTCGTCTAACCCAAAGCTTCTATGGTGTGTCAACAATTGCCTTGATTGACACTCTATTTAGAATGTAAGCTTCAATGTTTAGTGCTTCTATTCAAAGTGACTTTGATAAGGTATAATAATAATTATGGTCCTTACCATATCCTTAAGAGTATTGTTTCGTATTTCAACCACACCATTCATGCTAGGTGAACCCAAAATGTAATGTGGAATGATTCCTTATTTCTTCATGTACTTGGCAAAAGATCCCAAATGTAAGACCCTACAAAATTTAATAATTAGAAAATATATATTCAAGAAGGTTTATTTTACATAAAAGATATATAAAGTGGTTAGAATAATATAACTTTATAAACATTGAGCCGCCTTCATCATATATCACTTTTTTATTTTTTAATGTTGATTTTAAATGCTTACTAATAACATCGTGCTTTTCATATTTTCTACCGTTGAGGTAGCATGTTGGACGAAGCTTTTCTTTTAACCAGAAGCACAAACTTTTTTTTTTGCCACCAAGGTATCTTGCAGCCAATCAAAGGCCCCTACTAAAACCGTGGGTCCTACATATTTACCAAAAACCAAGCCCCTAGTGGACCTCACTCGCCTTACACATAAAAAAAACTAAATTCAAAAGAACTTGACCCTACAAAGAATTGAACATGCAGAATCCATAAAATCCACCCAACTACTAGACTACCAGATTTCTATTGATTAATACTCTCATAAACAACCACGTAAGTCATACAAAATACACCATATATAAACAAAAACATTAAATAATTTACACTGTAAATTAATTTATCCACCAATCATTTTAAACAAATCAAACAAAACTAATTCCTTTTATTTTATTTACATACTCTATTTTATAGTTTTTTTTTTCTCTCATGGATATTAATTTTCTGGAAACCATAATTTTTTTTTATAGCTTTTGTGACTTATATTCAAAATTTAATAATTTTAATTTCAACCTTCATTAAATTAAAATATTACTCACAATATCTATATAACAACTTTTCATGATAATTTTACCCTTAACTAAGCTTTATAATTTTAACTAATTATATATAAATCTTAACCTATTAAATAATATATACGTGATTCGGAAAATATTAAGAAAACTTAATCTCTTTGCATCAGAAACTTCAAGCACCCGTGAAAAAACCTTTGTAGAGTCACAACCACCAAACTGTTAACGCATACACGTCATTCATATGCAATATATATATATATATATATATATATATATATATATATATATATATATATATATATATATATATATATATATATANTGAACTTTAAACTTAATTTAACCCTACAAAACTTATAAAATAAGGTGTGTATCAACTTATATACTATGAACTGGTCTTATCTCTAGTCTAGTCGAAAACTTCTAACATTGTCATCTAAAAAATTATGTTTTAAACTATGAAGTAAAAAATTATGTTTTAAACTATGAAGTAAAATAATGTGTCAATTACATTATTTTTTACATTTTAATGAGATGATTAACTTTTATCTCGTCAATAAAACCTTTTATAAATTAAATTAAGTCATAAATAAACTAATATATAAAATTATTTTATATAATTTATGTAAATTTTATTTTTCTAATCTGCATATAAATTAATTTTAATTTATGAATAATTTTTTATTAATTATACTTATTTACGCATAAACTTGTCCAAATATATTTTTAGGTATTAAATTGATCTTTATACATTATATTTTATTGATAAAATAATTAGACAAAAAGAACAAGAACATAATTGTTGCATTTTAAAACATGTTGAGTATTCTTTAATTTTGTTTGTTCTACTTTTTCAAATTTTTTGAATTTTCTTTTTCTGTCTCCTTGAATTTGTAAGTTGGGTGACCATTTAAAGTCATTAATGGTAAGTAAAGCTGACCAACCGCACAAGAAACATGTCAAAATTAGGTACCTAATGTTTACAAAAGCCTTGTAATGTTAGTTTCCCTAACACAGACTCAACGATTTTTGCTAATTAATTAAATGTTGCATTCTCGTTGTCGTTTTCACGCAGGTAGACAAATTATATGATATACTATTATTTCATTGCCACAGTTTTCACTTGTATGCTAATTGAAATTTTGTTTTAGCACGCGGCCGCAGGTATAAGGAACCTTTTCCTAGTTTTGTATAAAAATATACTGAATAAAATTAGAGCGTTAAAAAACTTATTATTATTATTATTATTATATATTAGAAAGTGGTTTTAAACTCTAACTCAATCTTACCAGCTTGTAAAATGATGTTTTGCATATATATATATATATATATATATATATATATATATATATATATATATATATATATATATATATATATATATATATATATTATACCTTGATCTTATTTTTAGTTGATGTGGGATTTCCAACACACCCTTTTCACGTCGAAGTATAGACATTTCGAGCAAGATAGTAGAATTAATAGGTGGTCCGATAACGGTATGATAACGGCCCGAATATAATGCCACATAGATCTTGTTAAGATAGGTTCTAACTTGGCTCTAATACCATATTAGAAAGTGATTTTTAAGCCTAACTCAATCCCATAAAAACGGCTTGTATGGTGTGTGTATATATATATATATATATATATATATATATATATATATATATATATATTATTCAGGAATTATCATAATCCAATAAGATGGAACAATTAACCAAGTCTCACCAAAGTTATATATACATAATTACCATTAAAATTTATATACAAATCACTAATAAAGAAAACTATATTCACATCTGATTCTCTAAAACAACCAAAAGAAAATTTCAATATAAAATCTGAACATTTACTCCATCTCCATCGAGAGTGCTCCACAAAAACATCATCTCCCTCTACTCACACCACTTCTGCTACTAGAGTCGTCGTTGCACGTAGAGCAACCACCACTATTGTCTACCGTTGTCGTTGGAGTTCCAATTTCAATCAGCGACAACACAATTTTCATTGTCTTGTCCAAACAACCACCAATGCCATCAACGATGTAAGACCCAAGAAATTAGTACATTCATATGCATAAGTCAATTATTAGAATATCTTTGTGATAAAGTTTATTTTCGTACCATGTGGTTAATTAGTTAGAGTTTATGGTGGTGGGGGTAAAAATCTTGACTATAAATGCTATGTGATGAATATATATATATATATATATATATATATATATATATATATATATATATATATATNATATATATATATATATATATATATATATATATATATATATATATATATATATATATCCTGTGTGATAATCAATTATTTGCGCCGGTAATCTCTTTCTACTTCAGCTCGTAATAATCAATTATCATAGGGGATAATTGATTATTCACAAAATAGACCACTAAATTAAGAAATCTTCTAAGTACTTACAAAAGTAAAATGATTCCTATACAAATTGTTTCTACATTGAATGTTTTTAACATTTACAAAAGGTTCTTCAAGTCTTCACTTGCATCATCATCAAAATTATTTCAAAGCAACAATGCTTCACATTGGTAACAGGATGTCCCACACACTTATCCATTAAGCTAGGATAAAAACTTTAACCTTTTGGTTAAACTAGCTCACAGACATCCACTTGGGTCAACATTGGCTTTGGCTTTTGTTGACTCAAGTGGTCTAGAAATCCTACACTATTTGGCTCAAAATACAAGGCCCAAATTAAATCCTACACTACTTGGTCCATAATACAAAGCCCAAATATATCCTAGATTACTTGGTCCGACATACAAGGCCTAAAATTATTCCTATTCTAGAAGCTCCATGATGGCCTAAGATCGCCCGAGAGAGAGAGATTTTAGGCTCATCTTGCACAAATGACTTCAACTATTCTTGAAAGTGTTTGGCCATGGCTAAGGGGTATGCCATCACATCACCATCATAGCCGCCTCACTGCCATTTCTACAATCAAAGGAAGATTTGTTTATTCTAACACTATGGGCATTAAATGGTGGCACATCAATGGTCATTTTGCTTACCGACAAGTAAAGTTAAACTAGTGAAAACAACAAAGTATGTTCCTCTTTATGTCCTTTATTGCTCAATAAAAACTGAAGCATAAGTAGAAATTTTGAGTGTCTAGAAAATTTTATTTTTTAGAAATGATAGTATAGTTAGAATAATGAGACTTAGTTATTTTAATATTCTAAAACACACCTTCTCTTTAGAAAACCATTTCTTAAAACTCTCTCCTTTCGCTCTAAGATATCTCACCAATTGCTCATCCTTTTGAAGGTCAGAGACCGTAGGATCTCTTCTAGCGATGAACTCTACAAGATCATCTGATTGGTTAGCAATAGAGTAAGTTAATTTTCTACCCATTTCTTGGTCAATTATTATTTCTCCTGCATGTAGCTCTTGATCATCTTGCATGTGATATTCGTGCTTGATTTATGAATCTCTGTTAATCAGTGGTCCTACTATTGCGTCGTGATCATGTTTGCGTTGTTCATAGGGACAATATGGGTTATCTGTGCACCTAAGGGTGCTTAAAGATTCATGGTTTGTTTTAGGGCATTTACCAGGTAAGGGAAGCTAGTTATCAAGTTTTAAGTTCTAATGTTTTTAAAAGTTTGAACTGCAATTTTAATTTGCCTAAGATTGGTTGAAACTCTGATGTTAGTGGTTAAACTTGTTGATTTTCTGTTGATTGAAATTGTTGTATTTGAATTGTAATTTCTTAATTTAATGTTGAATAAAAGAAATGAAAATATGGCCATTTGAGTAAATTGGTAAGCAAATCTGACATTGAAATCTGATTTAGAGCCAAACTCTAAGTTAAGAATACCAATTTGGTCATCTGAACAGGTACTTGTTTCTCCAAAATCATAGAATGAAGTGTATTGGTTTTTTATGTGGTGTTGAGTAGCGTGGGTATGGCGTTGAGCAACCATTTTGGCACTGAGTGTTCCATGTTGTGAAGCTAGTGCATGTTCATGTGATTTTTCTGTTTCTTACTATTTTGAATTGGTTTATATAATTTCAATGCATGCTTATTTGGAATTTTTTATGCTTCATGAATTGTAAACACAGTTATGATTATGAATGGTATGTGATGTGAGAAGAATTTTAAGGAGAAAATCTATGATTTAGTGAACGGTTAGTGTATGCTTTGTAATAAGAGAGTTTAGAAAGTAGATATCTTGATATACTACCAACCATTCAACTTATATAAAGATGAATGAGGTGACAGAGAGAATGGCATAGGTTCTTTACCCTGAACTTCTAGTCTTAGGTGTGAAAATTTAACCTCGTGAATAGTAGGGTGATAACCCCAACATTTATAACTATACAAAGTATAAATACTATTATGGGTGCACATCTATAGTGAAGCTCAATACAAAGCATGTATCCGGGTAATTGAGTCTAGAGTCAACTACTTATATGTTATGTGATTTATAAAATGCTATGTTTCATAAATTTCTTTTGAATATTACCTTACCCTACCTCCTTCTTTTTCTGTGTTGTTTTTCTTTTGAAAAGATCACCTATTGATGTGAGCAAAGGATGAAGTAGGTGATGACATGCCTTTGGTACAGGCAGAGGGTGTTGCTAAGTGATCTATTGGGGCTTAGTTAAATATTTTTTTTAGATAAAAAAGGCATATATAAATACGAATCAATCATTCATTACACAAGATTTCATAGGCTACATCTAACCCTAATAAGATGAATATGGTTCTCCACTTCCATGGAGAACCCTAGAGCTTACAAACATGGAAGAAGAAGAAGACCCAAAGGAAGAGAAGGAGATGTTCCCACAAGCTCCTCGCGCTCTCCAAGAGCTCAAACCGTGAAATTGCGTCTCCAAAGAACCAAAGACCCCAAATGCTTTGAGACAACTTGAATAAATAGGCATTTTGACACATCAGTAGCGTCACCGCTCAACGATGGATTCCTGGCACACAGCGGTGTATAGTGGCGCTCAACGCCAGCGCAGCTTCCAAAACCTTCACTTTTTGCCGGTCTTTTTCGCTTCTCTAGGCCACTGAGACTCTTCAATGTAATGGAGGATCTTCCTAACATCAAAATGGATCAAAAACAGGGGATTAGAGTATTATTTACGTAATGTAGCTCAAAATATAGATAAACACTAAAACTAGATAAGAGAGAGGATTTAAGCAAGTAATAAGCTAAATGGAAACTGATTTTGTCTCTAAAATGAACCTTAGATAATGGTAAGAATTATCGTTATCTATCTGTTGTGCAATATCAAAATTATGATGTTTTTGAGTATGTTCACACTATTAAATGAGTTACAACAGAAATTACACCACATACAAAGATACAACACTTGAGCTCTATTTATTCTAAAATAAAATCAGATAAAAGATGTTAATGTGTGACAACTAACAAGCAAAAATTCTCCCACAAAATAACAACAAAACCAACAATAAAAAGCTTATGAATTGTAGCCTAAAAGCACACTAATCAACAAACACAAACGAACCAAACCATTAAAACAAATTAACATCATACCACATAAGAAAACACCACAACACACCACCAAAGAAGGGCCAAATGCATATCATGCACTGGAGCTTACAAACTCACTACAACAACGAAGCATTAGAGGACAAACCGCGATGAGTGATTAACCCACCATAGACGAGAGCTTCAATCACTGTAACAACGACGACGACAGGTTCACCCACCCACCACGATGAGAACTTCAATCATTAATGGCAACCAACGATGGCAAACTAAAGGTTGACCTACCTACCACAACGAGAGGTTAACCAATAAAGGCAACCAATGACAGTGAGCAACAACTTCACCTAGCCACCACGACGATAACTTCAACAATGGCAAATAGGGACAACAAAGAATGAAAGCAAAAAATGAATGAGAACAATACCAAGCCCAGGAGAGAAAGGATCTGAAGCGCGAGAATGAGAACGAGAACAAAGGAGAATAATCACAAAACAGAGAAAGTGAAGCGCGAAAGGAGATTTGGGAAAAAAGTTAAATAATGTATACCGATTATAGTGTATAACTAGTATACCAAAAGTTCTTCAATGTTACATTTTTGCCACCGCCGTAACTCTATACCAATTCTAGTAGGTCTAACAGGTATAGAAAAATCACTTTCTATACCTATTTTGGTTGCAACCGATATAGAAATATATGTAATTTATTACAATGCTGTCACTGTGTCACTTTCAATACCTATTCTTAGTGGAATTAGTATAGAAAAGCTTATCATATTTACAATACTACTACAACGCCACTTTCTATACCTGATAGATTTTAATAGGTACAAAAGGTTGCTATAAAAAAAATATATTTTGCACTAATGCTATTAACAGTTTTTCACTAATCAATAAAAACAAATACTTGGAATTCTACACTCGTTTTATAGATGGAACTAACTAATGGATTATTAAAGAAATTAAATTACTATTGAATTTTACTAATGAGTTTTACCATGAAATGGTCAAAGTCTAGAACAAATTGTAGGAAATTTGACCTACGCTTTAGTGATCAAATTTATAGATAAAGATAAAATATCAATTACTAACGAGTTTCACTAATGAACTTTTACCAACGAATATTTATACGTATTTTACCAACGAATATTTATACGTATACATTAAAGCTTTGAATTATTGATCTCATATTTGGAAGTAAGGTTATTAACAAAAATATTTGTTGGTAATACAAAAACTCTAAAATTCATTGGTATTTTTCATTGATAAATCATTAAATTGTTCATGAGAGAGGTTTCAAAATATAATAATCAATTATCAAATTATATATATGGTTAAAGTAAAGATCAAATTTAAGTGTTTTCAATGTTCTAAAATTAAATAAGAAATTAAAATCTTCTATAATCAATAAGTTCAATTTTATGTAATAAATGCAAAATTGATTTAATCCATTAACATGTGATATAATCTATTAAAACAAAAAGTGTTATAACTGGTGTCCAAATTGCAAAGAGAATAATTAATTAAAAACTTGAAATAATCTATTTAATGAATTTGATCTTTCCTTAAATCGACATTTCCTAATAGGCCTTTGTCTCAACTTTTTGAATATGGTAAATAAAGACAAGGTGATTTGATTTGAGATATTTTGAGCAATTTAGATACTTTTAAAGTATGCTTCCATGATTTATTATTCAAGGTTATGTAGTGTCATGTAAGAACATTGTGTTTTGCTTCTACAATGATAATTTTGTGAACCTTTTGCTTGAAGTTTGTCATGTTGCAACATGTAACAGAGCATATCCTCTAGTTTGATCAAGAGTTAATTTGTGTTGATATTCTCTTATTAATCAAGATTTTATTAGACTTATATTCTCTTATTCAATAGAGGAACCAATTATTGTAAGGTTAAATAGCTAAAACTTGATGCAGGATAATTTGATTTTAACCATGTGCAATCTTTCTATCTTCTCTAAGTGTTGCAAATCACCCGTTGTTGGTTTAGCTAAACTATGGATTATATTCTAACAATTACCCTTACAGTTGTTTTTTCAGAGTTATTCAAAAACAAATATATTGAGATTTTGTACATGACTTTGCAAAATGAAATAGTTGCCGGATGTGGTGCTATCATTAGGCCTCCACCAATTTTGTATGGGAGAAACTATATCCTTTTTAAATAGATATTAGAATGCAAAGATGAGCATCCTTTGATCTTTATCATCGAAAACGATAAATCTATTACGATACATAGAAATTAGCATGTTGGGGAGATAAAAAAAAATACATTCAACGTAAGTGAAGTACAAATCAATAGAAATCTAAAACTAAATTTTGTCTCTCAAACCACAACTTAACACTCAGTTACTGGGGAAGATACAAACACCAATGAGATATGAGTCCAACCATATAAAGGATTGACACCACTCTCTACCCAAAACCTTAAGGGAATGGGTTAACGGGTCTTTCATCTTTATATAGTGCTCTATTTTCTCACTTTTATCCAATGTGGGACTTGGACTCGGAATTGCATTCCCAACATAAAGAACAATTGAAAACAAATATAGAAATATTGAATATAAAATTAATGCCACTTTTGAAGTTCAGGAAAAAAAAGAAAGAAACACTATGCATCGAATTCATGCTAAGCATTAAATTTTCTACAAAAGTAAACACCCATGTGTTACGTCATTTCATTATGCGTGTTTCATTGCTTTCCGCAAACATTTTTTATATAAACAATTCTGCAATAGTTGGATAATTGGTAGTTTGTTTTCCAAACACTGATTAACTAAAGGAAGTGAATTATTATAACCCGAGTTGAAATCTTGGAGAGAATTCTACTTAACCACTACCGTTAACTTTGTAGAAATAATCAGCCAATTTTTTATTTTAAAATTTAATTTTAGCAAAACTTTTTTGGAGGTCAACCATATTTTAGTTTGGTGTGTTGAAATTTAGGAGAATGTTGACTTCGTAAAGAAGGGAAGTGATATCAATTTTCAGAAAGTTGGTGGCTCTAATCCCATACGCGTATACATAACAAGCCTCCAAAAAAACAGACAAAACACAAATCCTAAATCATCTGTGTAAACACAAATTTTTAAAAAAATAACAAGTTACACCTTTCATTTTAAATTAAAAAAATGAATTTTAAACCGAATTCAACGCTAAAAAACCAATTTGTAATATGAGGTTTGTGTTGTCTTTATATATCATAATCTATACTTATCTCTAATCGACGTGGGACTTTTAACGTCAAAACAGATATTTATTTATTACATTATAAATATTAAAACATTGTTTAGTTAGATTTCCTTCTATTTATTGCATAGCATCTCAGCATACTAACTTATGGCATGACCCTTGTGGGTTCATTTCTTTGAGAGCATTCACTTTCTGCACCAGCTAGTATATGTAGGTAAAGGGAGACAATAGTGATGCATAATTGAAATGATAGTATATGTGTCTGTGTGTATGTGAGAGAGAGAGAGAAAACCAGATAAAATACGTCATTGAAAGTGCAAGAGTGCATATATATAGTAAGATCTGAAGGGTTGGGAAAATTTGTGATAAAAGATTATCATGGGGAAAGGAAGAGCACCATGTTGTGATAAGACTAAAGTGAAGAGAGGTCCTTGGAACCCTGCAGAAGACCTTAAACTCATAGCCTTCATCCAGAAATATGGCCATGAAAACTGGCGCGCTCTCCCAAAACAAGCTGGTAATTACATTTCTTATTAAATGTGTGTATGTTTATTTGGTTATGTTTGCGTGTGTTCATGTCTGTCTTTGATTATAGAATGCTGTCTTGGTAATTTTAGGTAAACTTTTAATAAGAAACATTGGTTTCAAGTTTCAACCTCTCTTTTGTGTCTGATCTCGTTCACTTTAGTGAACTATAGGAATTACAATTTTGTAATCTTTTCAGTAAGAAACTTCAGTGCATGATCATGGAAATTTTGCATTCTATGGTAACCTGTAGTTTGTGATAAATCCAGTTTCTGCGTTTGCATTGTTTCATCCACTGTTTGTCTCATTCAATGGCAATTCTCTGCTACCTACTGCTGATAGGAAAAAGAAAAACTTAGTTTGGCAGAATTTGGTGACTTTTGGTTTCCCTCATGTTAGTAAAGATAGTTTGAAGCATTGCTCGCTTATCACATCTATAATTGTGGGCCATCCTTCTGCCTATAATTTCAATGAAAATATGACACATTTTAAATGACTAATTTCTGATTATGCATGTCCACCTACCATTAATATGGCCCGTCCATCATCATGATTGTTTGCTATAAATGGAAAATTACCACTATTATTGCACAAGGAGACTCTGCCATAAGGCTAATGGATTCCTTCATCAGAGAAAAAAGAAATTATTTCAAGTGCTTAAAAGAAGGGCACTGCGTTGTAAATTTGATGTTTCCTGCTGTGGATTATGACTAGTTTCCTGCATTCCTTAAAGTAGGCAAACTGTTGTTTCATGCTGTTCGGGTGTTTTGGTCTCTATAATTATTTCAGTCTATTCATTGGTTTCAATTATTCTAAAATAGGAGAAGCAAAACAAAAGTGTGATTAAATTAAAAGTGGACTAATGGGCATGAGGAATCACAAGCCTAGACATTGTAAAATTGTAAAATTCAAGAAGGAAAATAAAAAAGTATTACTGTCTTATTGTACATATATACAAGAGTATTGGTGTTTGGAAGCAGTTCTTCTGAGTATACAATAGTAGTAGTTTAATTAAAGAATTTGCAATTTTCATGCCTTCTTCTAAAGCATGATGGTATAGATGTTATCAAATTTTTCTTATACTTAGTTTTTGCATTTGAATAAGGGCTTCTGAGATGTGGAAAAAGTTGTCGTTTGAGATGGATTAATTATCTAAGACCTGATGTGAAGAGAGGAAATTTTACAGCAGAGGAAGAGGAAACAATCATAAGACTTCACAGGGCAATGGGAAACAAGTATGTCTCTAATGTCTCAAACCAGAAACAAGTTTTCTTATGATTTGTGGCATTACTAGATTATCTAACTATAAACAAATGGGTTTCAGGTGGTCAAAGATTGCATCACGTTTGCCTGGTAGGACAGACAATGAGATCAAGAATGTGTGGAACACCCACTTAAAGAAAAGGTTGGGTCCTAAAAAAACTTCAGAATCAAGTACAGATGAATCCAAGCCAGAATCAACAATAACTTCCACCTCTTCCTCTTCCTCTCAGTCGTTTTTCTCAATTGAGAGGCCAAATTCACCCAAGAGCACAACACCTTATAATAATGAATTTTGTGACCAATTATCAATGGAAGATAAAATCGAGAAGGATTCAGAAAAAGCAGTGTCAAGTGAACTAATTGGCATGACTGAGGATCCAAAAGAGTCATCTGCTTCATTTTCTTGTGAGTCAAGCCAGAATGTTGCACACAAACCAGAACAACAATTGGGTTCTCCATCATCCTACCTAGGATCTTATGATGTCGGCCATATTTTAGAAATTCCATGGGAACCAGATTATGAGTTTTGGAAGTTGTTAGATGATGATGATAGCCCTGGATCTTTTCAATCAAAGGAAGTCCAATTAGGTGAGTTCTCAGCCAACGAAAACATCATTCTTGGAGAAGAGGGTGAAGCAAGGAAATGGAGCAATGATTTTGAGAATGAGTTTGGAGTAGTAGGTGAGATAAAGGAGTCAAACAAGGATCATAATTTCCTACCAGTTGAGCCAGAAATGGACCACACTAAGGCATTTGATTTCGATGATATGACACAAGCAGAATCTGAATTGGACTTTTGTTCTATCCCATTATGGCTCTCTTCGCCTCAAAATACTACTCTCTACTTTAATACAGACCAGTAGTTGGAATCACCAAACAGTGATTTACTTATTAGGTATACTGACTATGATAAATTAATCAAGCAGAATAGGTCTCTTTCATGTATGATCCAAAATCAAGTTAGAACACGTTGTAGATTGAAGCACAAATATGCTGTATATTGAATAAATTGTTGGTAAACAACAACTATCATATACACCATGAAAGTGGGTAGGTCATATTCTCCACTTACTGCCACTACTACTGTGACATTTTTCTTCATGTCCCCACACCTTTGAAGAATTCAAATAAAACAAGCTTGCAAGTATAAACGACTACAACTGTAGCACGTAGAATTTCAGTCAAGTGAATTTTCAATTTACAACCTTGCATACATATTTCAGCTAAATAACTCTTGATTAATGGAACTAACAATTATTAACATTTATTCGTATTAATTTTTTCTTTACCAAAAACGTGAGAAAATGAGGGGACGCACCCGATATTACTTGGCATGATGTTAATCACCTAAAAGCTCGAACAGCTTTTTAAGTAGTGTGCTGGATAGGCTCCCTCCATGGCCAATCAACCAAATAAGTCAAATACAATTACTGTGCATTACAAAACTCTATTTTGGAGCACTTAATGTAGTTGGAGAACTTAATACCTCAAATTAAACGAGAACACCCTCACACCATTTTATCCGCGTGCTGCTCTATAACACTACTTTCATATTAAAAAGATTTAATTTAATATTATATTTTAATAATAACCAAAATATCTAATAAAATGGTGAGTCTGAACATCATGCACCATGATTATCAAACTCTCGAGTTAACTCGAGTTTACATTCCCAACATGGCTTTTGAGTCAACTTGGAAGGAAATTCGTTTTCTGCGTAAATTTGGTAGAATTAATTGTAAAATCGGTAGGATTCTGTAAACTCACGAGTTTAGAGCGATTATGCGAACTTGAAAAAGAAAAATTAAAAAAAAAAACGAAATTATCTAGAGTTTAGATTTTCATGATCTGATTGTCATTATTTCTTGTGCCCTTTTTTTTCCATGTTAGTGCTACAATTTTTTTTTATCTCTAAATAATTTAGTAATTTTTTAGACCTATTGTTAAAACTCAGAAAATAATACTTTTTAACGATCGATTAGACATTATTTTATAACTAATTACATTTCAAACCTTCAAAAAATGATTGAGTAGAGCTAATTAACAATACATGTATGTAAAATTTTCTAGTGAATTTGATTAAAAGATACAAAGTAAGAAGCAAATGACATAATTTTAAAGAAAAAAGAAATGTAAGGCAGAAATTGAAAGAGTAAAAGTAAGTGAATTGGTGGTTGTATTGTAATGCATAAGAGGAAGTAATGATTTGGACAAGATCTTACCAAACTAGAGCTACCTAGTAGTGGGTGGTGCGGTCATCATTCGCTGCTTTCTGATTACAATAAATCTACCAAATGCCAATGGGGACTTGGAATTCGGGTTGAGTATTGTAATCAATTATGAGGTTGAGCAGTGAACTTCAGTGAGTTTAGAGTATGGTTGATACAAATCTTAGAAGTAAAGCGTTGATCTGATCAAAGTTAGATGGATGCTGATTTGATTTGATTTGATGGAAGCTATATATGGAATATGACCAAGTCTAAGCATGTGTCGTTGTTCTACCACATCCACCGACGTTGACTGTGTATGCACCAGTTGCACTAATCACCCCCACACGTGGGAAATCGTTTACTTAGGATGCGCCTGTAGACGCAAATTTAGATTATATTTGTTACTACTTTTCTTTTTTTTTTTTCTATATTTGTAATAATAATTTAATGTTTTTCTCTATTTATTTTTATTCAATGGGGTTCTTGTATTTTTTTATAGTTGTCAAAACGGGTCATCCAATCCGGTTCACCACGGATTGGTTATTTAGTGAGTCAACTCTGTTCGGCTCATTTATTAACGAGTCAGAAAAATTTAAACCCGGCCGATCCATCACGGGTTGACTCATTGACTCACTTAATTACATTTTTTAAATAAAAGTAATTTATAAACTTTCTATCATTTAAATCTAAACAAATTCACTTCCAAATTTCATTCCCAATGTGGGTGTTTAATTAATTTTGAAAATAAGGAACTTAAATAATTTTTTCAAACAAAAAAAATAATAAATATTTTTTATAAAATTAAAATTGAATTTTAATAAAATAAAATTAGGTATGTCGGCCCATCACGGGTTCAACCCGCATGAACTGGGTTTAAATCTGACCCGTATATATTTTTTTAAACTCAAACTGATCCAAACCTGTGATGGGCTGGATTGACCCGCGGATTGTGACCCATTTTGACAGCTCTAATATTTTTCTAAAAAATTAATGTGATCCATTTCATTAAATTAACTTTAATGTCCTTTAAAAAATATGAGTTGACATATATGATTGTTGATTGTAGTGCAATCAAATAGAAGTCACTTGTTTATAACACTGTATCGATTGTCTAATGCAATTGTTTAGTACACTAATAGTGAAGAAAAAAACAGAAAAGGCTTAAAGAGTTAGCTTGTTGGTGTAATGTAATACTGTAAGGGAGGGTTAAATGTAGACATTTTGAAAATATTTTTGTCCATACATACTATAACAAATTCAATTAACATAAGAAATAAGAAAGAGAAGAATGCAAATAATGATTTATATTGGTTCACCTCTATCTTATGTTAGGTCTAGTCTCTTAGGTCATCTATTTAAGAAATTCACTAATCAAAACCTTTAACTAGCAATGAGTATCAACCTTCCCAGATTACAAGTTACTCCTCTTTAGGAACACAAGTACAAACCTTTCTAAAGTACTATATCACAATCTTAAGATCAAGAACACATAATTAAAATGATTACTCACGTAGAATAGTTTTACAATCACGCTCACAGGGTTCACTTCACACACTAAAGGATTTATAATGGTTTTGCTCAATCCATTATCATTATCTAACAACTGGATTAAATAGTATAAGATCACATATATTCTTTATTTTCCTTTTCTCTTCAAGAATAAATTTGACAGTATTTTAGTACTTTGATAATTATTTTTCATTTCTTATTTTTCTTCTTCATATTGGTCTTGATATTTATAGTTGGGTTGTGCGATTTGATCATTCATGTAGAATATCTCTAGATATCTTCATCATTCTTAACTTAGAATTTCTTGATAACCAAAAAAAGTGTATTGCTTCCTGTGAATTATCAACTATTTTCTTTTCCACCATTCAACAATTTGTATTTTGAATATTATAATGTTGTTGCTTCAATATTCTCTTGCAGTATTCAATCAACAAAGTCTTTCTCTTCCTTCTGATTAATTGGTAAATAATATGACAACATTTGTAATATTCAACCAAAGAATGTTTCCTTTCTCAACAATTCAATCATCTTTGATATTCTGAAGATTAAATCTTCAATCATATCTTCAATTGAAATATCTTCTAATAATGTTTTAAACTTGTTGCATAATTCTCTTTCTCGACTTGATCAACAATTTCGACATTCAGATGTTATTGGTAAATTTCCAATTGATCTTGACTACTTGATTGGGAAATTTTCTTTTGCATTATTCTGAACTTGATTTGTTTGATCAATTTGATACTAATTTAATGCATTAACTTTTAACTCGCCTAATCATCCGTCCAAGTAGATCATCTAATGAAAGTACTTGTCTTATAGGTTTTTCAACATTTTGCTTCATGAACTGACTCAACTCGTCTAATAAATACTCGTTTAGTACCTTTTGTCTGCTTCTGCCACTAACACAATATGCCTTTTTCTTGTACCTTTAAAAGACATTTTGCGTATGTTATAGGTCAGATGTAATTGCAGAAAATGTAAATTTATGTCTAGTAAAATACCATATTTTAATTTACAAACGTAAATTTATGTCTGCTACAAAGGCAATAAACATAAATTTATGGTATATTTTCTTATATTTTAAGTCAAAACTTACATCCTCTAAAAGCATTAAAATTCAATATACAATATAAGAAAACACCACAAAAAAGTTTCAAAATTTTCTTAGTATGGGTATCTCAAATAGAGTTATAAAGTATAGAAAAACAGATGAAAAGTACTAAAAAATGATAACCATATTGTAAATGATGAAATTGTTAAAATTTCAGATCCACAATACCCTTCAAGATTAGCCAACGCATTTGTCACCCAATTTCCAATAACCACTAATGCAAAAGGTTCATTTAACTTCACCCAATAAGCCTCAAATTTAAGAAAAAATGAAGTATATCAAAACATAGTTACACTTTAAAATTATTAAGAATGTTTAGGTTTTGGTTGTATTAAAAATTGAATTATATACATGTCTAGGCTTCACATGTTTGAGAACCGATGCCTAAAGTTCTCGTGAATTTAAAAAATGTCACTAGTATTTTTTAATTTAATTTTTAGGTAGAGGTTTAAGCTTTGGTTATTTTTGAAATTGAAACATAAACATGTTTAGGCTTCAATTTTACGAATAACCGAAGCCTAAACATCTTCTTAGGGTTATCCTTTTTGAAAATTTACTCTCGCATAAAGCATTATGTCTCTGCATAAGTACTTTCCTCCCTCCTCTACTACTAAGAAATGCCACTAGTCAAATATTCTAATTTGATTACAACAAGAGTATTAATCTATTCAAGTATCATGAGTATTGATACATCAAGGCATGATGTAGGCTTGTAGATCCATGAGATCAGAGGTTGATAGAAGCAAAACACCATATGCAATCCAATGGAACAATACCAGCAGTGTAGTTTCCGTTCCAGATCTGGATGGTTGGCAGCAATGGAATTTGGTGGAGATATGTAGGAGGTTGGCAGCGGAGATTGTGTTGCAGAGGCTAAATGAAATGGAGGCTAGCTTGAAGAGGTGAATCACAACTCAGAAGGCTTCCACAAGAGGAAGGAAGTTGCAATGGAAAGGTAAGCAATGAAGTGACTCTCGGATTTGAGAAAGTAGCTTTGCATTTCAGCAGAGTTTCTCTAATATCATCCAAAAGTGAATACAAGGGCAGCCAAGGTGAGTTATATAGACTCCTCAACCTTGGGCTTGTGATGAAAAACGTGTTCAGCCACTAGGAATCACGTTGCCTAACTCTATTACATGTGCTAAATGTGCTAGCTTCTAGAATCTATATGGAGTACACGTTTATTTCAATTTCTAAAATAGAAAAGTTCCCGGTGCACCCCCTATCAAGCTAAACTCACCCCTCCTTTATGTAAAATGACTTCTTTATCCTTCTTTGGTGGACTTTATTTATTGGGCTTGGGCCCCGCGTATCATCATCAACATGTTTAGGTATCACAAGTATCAACCTTTCCAAGTATCACGAATATCAACCTCTTCAGGTATCGCAAGTATCAACATCTCCAAGTTATAAGTGTAAACCTCTTCGGTATCCTTCTAAAATGAAATCACAAGAACAACTCTCAAATTGAGAGGGTATAATCAAAGCTCATAGGGTGTGCTTCACAATGTAAAGGATTTTACAATGGTTAATTTCACAACCTAGTATTTCTCATAACTAATAAAATTTGACTCTATAATCACAATGCATTTTTCTTTTTGAATCTTTTCTTGACAGTGTAGTATTATTTGTTTACTTTCTAATGCACTATTAGTTAATCTTTTTCTTCCTTTATGTCTTCGGTTCTTATATTCACATTGATCTATATAGCAACCTCCTTTGTTAGGTTGGCCAGAGCTAGAAGGATGCAATGGAGATGGTTCCTTGGAGTTTAATGGTGCGGAAATGTTGGAAACAAAGGTCCAAGGATGCAAAAGGATGAAGGCTCACGACCTTAGGTGGTTTAGTGGAGATGATGTGACATTTGATGGCTCAAACAAAGGTTAGACCAACTCAATGAGGAAGGTAACTAGAGGAGTCTTTAAGATTGGTTTAGTCTTGATCAAGAAGAAGTATTATGGCCAAATCTGGGTAGCATAACATTACAAAACATACAAGATGAATAGAAGGGTGTAGACACATCTTTATATAGGCAAAGGTGTCTCCTAAAAACCCTAAAAGCATATTTTGGCCGAGAAATTGGAGGCCCTATAGGGTGGAGACAAGCGTCACAAATCCTCTCCAATGAGGGAAGGACATGTGACCATTCATAAAGAAAAATCTCTCCAATCCTAGAATGTCATGTGGCCACTACTAAAGGCAAATTCTCTCTTATGGAAGTATGATAGATGGCATATACTTTTCACATGGTTCGGATGTCTAACTTAAAGAAAACCCTACACTAATTAGGCCTTAATACAAGCCTAAGGAAAACCTACACTAAATGAACGAATACATGCTTCTTCATCTCTCATTATGACCTAAGTGAAGTTGCTTCACCCTCTAAAGATGGTTCTTCTTGTAAGAGCTTGACCATACTTCTTGTGATAAGACCCTTGGCTAGGAGTTTGCCATCATCCCCTCCCTCTTGAAGAGGATTTAACCTTAAATCAAGAGGCTCTTCTTCTTCATTATGCTCCAAATCACCTACAAAAGGGGTTAGATCACATATATTGAAAGTAGCACTTATATCACATTCATTTGGAAACTCTAACCTATATGCATTGTTATTAATCCTTTGCAGCACTCTAAAGGGTCCATCTCCACGAGGATTGAGTTTAGATCTCCTTTGTTTTGGAAATCCATCTCTCAAATGGAGCCAAACCCAATTTCCTTCTTCCAACACCAAAAGTCTCTTCCCTTTATTGTTGTATTTGGTATACCTCTCGGTTTGTAGTTGAATTTATGACTTAACTTTTTCATGAATTTTCTTCAAAGTTTCAAACCTAGATACCCCTTCCTTATGAATGAAATCACTAGGATTTGGGAGAGGTATGAGGTCCATAGGGGTGAGAGGATTAAAACCATATACAACCTCAAAAGGAGACATTTTGGTGGTCTTGTGAACCACCCTATTGTATACGAACTCAATGTGTGAGAGATACTCATCCCAATATTTGTTGTTTCCCTTTAAAAGAGCCTTCAACATGGTCCTTAAGGTCTTATTGACAACTCGGTTTGGCCATCCATTTGGGGGTGGCTAGAGGTGGAGAAGAGGAGCTTAGTTCCTAGCCTAAACCAAAGGGTTTTCCAAAAATGACTAAGAAATTTGTTGTCTCTATCAGACACGACGATCTTAGGTAAGCCATGGAGTTTCACCACATCTCTAAAGAAGAGTTTAGTTATATAAGTTGCATCATCTACTTTGTGGCATGGAATGAAATGTGTCATCTTGCTAAACCTATCCACAACCACAAAAATAAATTATAATCCCCTTTGAGATTTGGAAGACTAAGGATGAAATCTATACCAATGTCCTCCCATGGGAGGAAACAATTGGGAGAGAAGTGTACAAGCCATGAGGCATAGTCTTAGCCTTAGCTTGCAAACATGTGATGCTTTGGTAACAAAATCTTTGGACTTCCTTTCTCATTAGGGCCATAGAATTCCTCTTGAAGAATATTTAGAGTTTTATCAACTCCAAAGTGACCCATGAGACCTCCCTCATGTGACTCCTTTATGAGGAGTTTCCTGTGTGATCCTTGAGGCACACATAATTTTCCTTCTTTAAACAAGTATCCCTTGGACATATAAAACCCCCATTGTTCCCTCTTTTGACAACTTTCATAGATGAAGAAAAATAAGTTATCTTGGGTGTACAATTCTCCTATGTGATCAAAGCCAAATGTGTACTTCTCCTTATTTGAAAATAAGTAGTTGTTTCTCAAAGTGGTGAGCACTACATGCAAATGTCTTAATTGTTCATGAAGACTTTTGTTGTAGACTAGGATATCATCAAAATATACAATCACAAACTTACCAATACAATCTCTTAGGACATGTTTCATTAACCTTATGAAGGTGCTAGGTGCATTATTTTAGCCAAAAGGCAACACTAATCACTCATATAGTCCAAATTTGGTCTTAAATCGGTCTTCCACTCATCACCTTCTCTTATCCTTATTTGCTGATAACCAATTTTAAGATCAATTTTGGAAAACATGGTAGACCCATGTCATCAAGCCTTGGGATTAGGTGTCTATACTTAATGGTGATGTTGTTAATGGCCCTACAATCACAACACATTCTCTACTTTGCATCCTTTTTAGGGACTAACAACACAGGCACAACATAAGGACTTAAGCTCTTTTGGACCACCCTTTGTTGAGCAACTCTTGAACTTGGGTCTCAATCTCCTTTGTTTCTTGAGGGTTAGTCTTATAAGCTGGTATATTTGGTAGGCTTGCCCTCATTAACAAAATCTATTTAGTGTTCTATCCCCCTAATTGGTGGAAGACCCTTGGTATCTTCTTAGGGGAAGACATCTTCAAACTCTTTTAAAAGTTTTTCCAAAGGATATAGATACTTGGGCTCTAGAGTTGTTGATATGCATGATAGGGATCCCCTACAAAGAAGGTGAGAAGCTTGCTCTCTAAGGAGAGTTTTCTTTAAAATTTTCTTTGACAAATTTCTCTCCTTTAGAGTGACCTTATGAGGTGTACTAAAGTACCTAAAAAACACTAAAGGGGGTAGGGGGGATTGAATAATGTTAAATGAAAAATCTTTTCGCAACCTTTGTATTATAACATGTTTGTCGAGTTTTGAATTTGTCAAATGAATACTCAATGTTCAACCTTGAAAATGATTAAGAATAATAGAAGCTTTTAACGTGCTATGCAAAACGTACACGACAACATTTATAAGAATTTCCTTAATTGAATAAAAATCATTTAGTGCGAAAGTTTCTTGTATGTAGAAATAAAAATGCAACTGCAAGTTTTATAAGAGAAGCGTTTAGACAAAAGTAAACAATAATTGCATAGATATTTTTATACTGGTTCACTCCAATTGTGCTATGTCCAGTCTCCTCCGCAGAGGGTTCCACTGTAATCTTCAACAAGATTAAAACTTAGTATTTGCACCACTACTAGTGTTCTTAGTCAGCGAATAACCTTCTGTTACCCTAAACTAGATGAGTATTCGCACCACTCCTAATATTCTTAGTCAGCGAATAACCTCTTGTTGCCCTAAACTGGAAGAGTATTCGTACCACTTGTGGTACTAGACAACCTTGCTTAGATTTCCTTAACTCCACTGAGTTCAACAAGTGTTTTAATTCTCTTCAAAATTGCAATCAAAGATTGCTTACAAGTCGTTTAGACTATTACTCTCGTAGAGAGGATGTGAGTACAATACATTGCAGTCTAAACAGTCACAGGTGTTTATCTCTTTTCTCTTTCTCTCTTTCTTACAATAATGGGAAAATATTACAATGAAGCTCGAGAATATTGCTTGACTTCTTTTCTATTTTTCAGCCCAGATGTTTTCTTTTTTTGAGCTCTTTCTGTGCCTTTCTTTTGAACACTTGTTTAAGGATGAATATTTTTTTTGTATGTTATCCTCTTGATTCTTCATCTTAATGATCTTTTATTTAAATGCTCTTGTAGAAATGTCCATTAGACTATGCTCTTAGCCTTGATTCTTGTGTCTTCTCTTTCTTCCTGTATAGCAATCGTTGGTTAAAGTCACTTTTACAAAATTGAAAATCTCGGAATGTCACTTTTGTATAAAAAAAACCAAGTCTAAAAACTTTAAAGTAATGAAAAGAAATAATAAACCCTAGACTTAAACTTCCCAGCTCTCATCCGCTACTTCAAACTAGGTTTATCTGCAATGTCATCTACTCTTATACAAGTGTGACCATCCCAGGTGGAAACCACAACCACAAACATGCAAGGGTGAGCAAACAAAAATATCATAACATTTAACACTGAATATTATTATTAAACACAGAATAAGACAGAATAAGACAAACCATAGAATCATATTTCAACACAGACTTAACATCACAACCAACTCATTCATGAACTAATGTTGTTTCCTTGAATTATGTCGTCATAACCTACTCTCAATAATAGGCAATTTGAGTTGTCTTTCATCGCAACTTTAGACCTTTCTCCCCGACTCCTTAAGGACTAATGAGTAAAAACACCGATACTATTCACATCGGTGCACTATACTTAGCACGAGCCGAAGCCTTTAGGCGAGACATCCAACCCTCTCGAGTCCTCACGCAGGAGGAAGGGTGACACTTGAATCTCTTTCTCCACGAGACTCTCAACTCCTTAATGTATCACAATACGAAAAGATCACTCCACTAACATCGATATAAGGAAAAATAACATAATTTCATATTCTCATCACAATTCAATAGATTAACACATTACATGTATCAACCAACCAAGGTCATGGTATAAAACAAAACTAAGATAATTATTTATCTCCACTACCCACTACTAAGAAAGCAAGAACACTCAAGTGGCCTTACCTGGCCCACCAATACTCAATGAAGTATCCAAAATGATATAACGAGTGGTTAACCATAGAGAATTAAGCATGGGTTAGTGATCACAGTCCTACCTTACACATGTCAAAACAAAAGACTAATACCTTTTCCACACGCTCTCGGCTCATGTAAGCAGAACCTATTTAATTTCCCAATCTTCCTTCAATTTAAAGGTAGTAGGACCCACTCAGGTCTCATTTACTCAAACATGATACTAGCCTTTTCTCCAGGTAGCCCTTGGACACGAGTGTGCTCTCTACCCACTCCTAAACCTCACGTCTCACCCCTTCTCCAAACAATTCCCTAATTTCCTCACACTTCTTCTCTCGTCTAGTGGGACCCATGTGGGTCCCTCTCCCACTCTTCCCACTCTTCCTACTCTTTCCACTACCATCACGTTGCATTCAGAACGTAGCCCTTGTCATGCAACATTTTCTACTCCTTCATATAACTCAATAACGCATCACATCTCACACAACCCCTTTCTCACATCTCAACTCCAGACTAGACCTCATTTCACGCCCCCCATTCCCTTCTTCTTTCTGTACTACTTCAACCAAATATCAACTCCCTCACTCATTTTCTTTTCTTCATCTTCTTTTCTCTCTACTGGAACCCACTATTCTTCTCACTTTTGACATCCCTACAGTAGCTTGTTATCAGTCTCTCTATTCTCTTCATTCTAACAAACAACACCATACCTGTGCACTCAATATTTCTTCCCCAACTTCCCAAAAGCTTGTCCTTTCTATCTCTCTCTCCTTTTTTTTTCTCACTGAAACACACAATGTCACCCTTTGAAAATTCAACACATTCTCCTTCATCCTCTCCCTCCAGTTCTCTTTTTTTATGAAATTGTACTCATCTTGTCGTACTTTTACAGCATTCACGACCTCTCGCATAAACCCATTTACACCCT
Source organism: Vigna radiata var. radiata (assembly GCF_000741045.1). NCBI lineage: Eukaryota > Viridiplantae > Streptophyta > Magnoliopsida > Fabales > Fabaceae > Vigna > Vigna radiata. Next base: position 30,267,367 of record NC_028355.1, on the reverse strand, counting down.
TTCCAATTTCCTCTCATTAGTTAAACCTGAGAACTACTTTGGTTTCCCTCCCCCTCTTCTTCTCCTTCAACTCAACCATCACTGCTTCACCTCGCCTACCTTCCTTAATCCTACATATTCTATCTCTCACTTCCTCTAGTCATCATAGGGTAGTTATTCACAAACCCTTCAACCCCTCTTAGTTTTTTGTACACACGTTAACTATTCCACTGCACTGCTCTGAGACTATGCTTCAAGAATACACAATCTAATGCCCTTCAGCTCAAAGGAACAACCTCATCAGTTATCATACTACGCCTCAATACTTTTATCCTTTCTTAGAGAGTCACTCAAGTTTGTAACTAAATGAGAATTTAAATTGAATTGTACTGTAAATGTATCCTCTCACTGAGAGTTTCTAATTTGTTTCCTTTAAGAATCCCATAATGGATTTGTTGTAAATTTTGTAGAGAATTAAAACACTTGTAACTAGACGTGTTGTCTAGGAATGCCAAGAGGGATGAATAATACTCAACCAAGAGTGGGTCAACTCCGTGTAGACAGTTGTCTAAGGATATATCATGGAGAGGCTAAACTCGGACTAGACGTGTTGTCTAAGGGTGTCAGGAGTTAAAAATAATACTCAACTAGGAGTGAGTTATACTCGAAACCAGGAGTGGAGTATACTCGAAACCATGAGTGGTGTAAGAATACTCAGTCTAGACAGTTGTCTAGGGATACATCCTGGAAAGATTAAATTCAGATAAACATGTTGTTTAGGGGTTTCAGGAGTGGAAGATAATACTTAACCAGGAGTGAGTTATACTTGGAATAAGAGTAGTATAAGAATACTCGGTCTAGACAGTTGTCTAGGACAGGTTCTGGAGAGGTTAAAATCGAACTAGGCGTGTTGTCTGAGGGTTCCAGGAGTGGTAATACTCAACCAGGACTGGGGTATACTTGGGACCAAGAGTGATGTAATAATACTTGCAATCAGGAATGGATTAAACTCGTGTAATCTTGAAAAGATTAATGAAACCTCTTGAGAGTTTTTAAGAGAGAACTAGACGGTAGCTCAAGTTTGAGTGAGCCAGTATAAAAATTGTGCCTTAATGTTTTCCTCTTTTAAAACTATTGTTAAATTTCCTTTGTCATCATCTAAAAGAGTTATTATCTGCTTATCTTATAAACTCAGTGTCTAAACATAGTACATATTTTTATACTCTCACCATAAGTCATTAGACATTGTCTTGCAAAAATATTTTTAAAACATTATTCAACCCCTACAAGTGTTTTCCTATGTACTTCACTAAAGGGTTAAGCTCCCTTAATGTGTTTCCCTATGTCTCGTTATATAGAAATTGAATTAGACTTGTTTCAGACTTTTTTATTGTTGTAATATTCTTTTGATAATGTAATATCTTCTATTTATCTTCTAAATAATCCAATATCTTCAAAATATATTTGATTGTTGTGGAAATCTAAAAATATTTAAGAAGATCTTGCTAGATTCAAAATGATTTGACAAATATTATCTTCTGATATTTACTAATATAGTTAAATAAGATAATTATTTAAAAATAACAAATAAAATATCTAAAGATATATTTTTACCAAATTATCTTTTATCATAAACACTTATCAATTATCGAAACCTCTTTTGTAGAAAAAATAGAGAAAATCACAAGGTCCAGTTTTATTTCTTGTTCCTCGCTTAGCCAAACTTTCTTATTTTTTCGTACTTTTCTTATCTTTTTCATGCAATTCTTGGCTTATACTTTTGTGGTTTCCCTTAAACCCGTGTACCATGATGGCCACATCTCTCAATCTCTTTGTTCCTCTTTCTGAACGAATACAATCCATTTTATTCTATTCTTAGAGACATCATCCAATGGATGTCAGAATTACCCATTTAAGGACTACACCAAGCTATAGTTCATGGGGGAAATTGGTTTGTCTGAGTTGACACGTTTTCTTTAAGTATAAATCATAAGTGACTTTATCTATTGTTGAGCCATGCTAGTTTCTAAGAATAAAAAAAATTAATTATCTTAAACTGGAAACAATTTCGGTGCACATTAATTAATTAGATGTTGTTTTGCTTCGCAGAATTATGGTTCAGACTTTTCAGAATAATGTGCAGACTTTTTATTCTCTTTACTATTTTAACAAATAGCTTGGTGCTTCATTTCTCATAGTTGTGCAAAATAATTTTGCTGCAATGACCGTGTATATGCTGCTGTTACGGTATAAGTACCTTGGCCACAAGCTTGCTCCATTTATTCACACCATAGCCTTCTACCTTTGGTACTTATGAACTGATTTTGTTGTGTGATGAGTTCTCCTTGGTCTGCACCATTCACGTGTAACAATTCTTTTGTCCTAAACTTTCCAATTATTTACGTTATAAGAGCTGCAACTTTGTCTGCAAGATGATTTTCTCACGTGGCTTAGCTTGTTCTGTTAGACAACCCTCTTCTTAATTACATTCCTTGTCTCTCACGATGACTTATTGTGGCACCATATTGCTTGTTCCAGAATTGCAAGTCTGCACATTGATAGATTTTTTCACTCTAGGCTATCAAGAATTTGTAGATTTCTGATTGAGATTTCATGATTCTGTTTCATTCTGCATTCCTTGATGGATTTAAGTAATGTACGAAGCCTTGTTTCTCTTCTCTCTTGTAATTGTCACCATGGACAGTTTTGTTCACTGAATTCTATTCAAATCTGATGTGTAATTGATGGTTATTAAAGCCAACCTGATCCAGTTAATTTCAAGAAGATATTACCGATCCTTTGCAGCCTAGAGTGACTATGTCCTCTTAAATTCTTCTCCTCTTAGTGCATAATTTTATTCTGTTATTCCTTAATGAATTCCTAGACCACTTGCATGGTAAGACGACTCAAGAGTTACATCTAGCAGACCATATGTGTAGTACGTGAAAATTAGATCTTCTTTTATCATTTAGTATAACTTTATATACATATAATATAATATAATATAATATGTCTGAGTTGTCTTGAGTGAGAAGTTAATTGTATATATTGAAGTTAATACTTAATTCACAGCACGTTAAACTTGTGTTTTTGCTTGTTCTTATTGGTACTCTAGTTTCACTTATATTATTTTTAACACTTACTGTGTGTTCTATTTTCTACGTGTCTGTATGATAGTTTGGTTCTGAAATTATAAACGAGTAATTTTAATTATTAATGTATCAAGTGAGACACCCACCAAATTACCCTGCAACCAATACTATAATATTAAGGAAATGTTTAATTTCTCTATTAATAAGAAGAAGAAACATAGCCTTGACTACTACATGAAACAACTATAGAAAGAGGTTTTATTGATTGTAAATGCAGACTTAACATCCATAGAACAGAATCTAAAACAGAGCAGACACACCAAAGTGTCTATCAAACAATAAATTTCCCAAGACAGAAATTGCCCAAGCTAAAATTATACAAGGCCTTTTAGTACCATACTTAAAGTGCAAATTTTCATTGGGTTAGTTCATGAAACTCTATTTTGAATAAAGTTCTTTCTTTATTCCGTCGATGAAAGCATACACCTTCTTTTCATCAGCAAGTGTTTTGGACACGGTCTCTCTCTCCATGCATCTCTTGGCCCAAGCTATGAGCTTAGGACATTCTGCTTCCATTTTGAAGTCACCATATGTCTCATACGTATAAAACCAACTATAAAAGGGGATCAGACCAACATCAACAAAGCCAAAAATGTCACCCCCAAAAAAAGGTTTGTCACCAAGTGTCTCTTCCAGTTGCTTAAAGATAGAGATCAACTCCTTCTTCCNTGTCTCATGCTCCTCTCCGCTAGAAAGCCACATTTTCCTCCATGTATCATACACCTGCAACCAATATCACAAAANCAGAATTGCTAACAAAAACAAAATATAAAGCAGAACAAAAAGAGATGACAACAAACGAAAAGCACAAACCTTTTTATCAATGTAATCCATCCAGAATCTGGCTTGAGCTCTTTGATAAGGGTCAGAGGGCAAGAGTTGAGGGTTGTGGTTCCAGACCTCATCGATGTACTGCACTATTATTGCAGATTCACAGATGGGTTTCCCATTATGGATGAGAACTGGAATCTTTTTGTGAATAGGGTTCATCTGCAGAAGTAAAGCGCTCTTGTTTCTGAGATCCTCTTCCTTGCGTTCGTACTTAACACCCTTTTCTGCTAATGCAATCCTAACCCGCATCCCAAACATGCTGAACCATGCATCCAACAGAACAACCTCGTCTACCATTACTGTATTCACAGGATCACCAACTCCAAATCAGGTTCTAAACAGGCTTTGTTGCTAGATGCCTTTTCCTAACAGGAGAGGTGATCATATTTATAACCACAACATAAACGTGGAGATATTTCTGGAATGTTCTTGGTGTTACACGACAAAGACTATATGTTACTTCTGCAATTAAGTGGATTTTATTTACATTGAAAACAACAAAAAGCTGAGCAGAGAGAGAAAATTAAGAGGATTTTATATTTTAATCACAAAAGTATTATTTTATTTTTAATTTGTTTCTTGATTTTGATTATCAGTAACCATAAAATTGCTACAAGCAAGATTTGTAACAAAGAGAATCTATTTTTCAAAACATCACTATGGTATTAAAAAAGACTTGTGCATTTTGTGTCGAACAGTTCTTCTGTACCTCTGTACCTTAATGTTCATCTTACACTATTAAAAATGTCATAAATACATTTGAAAAGTGATTAAGAAATTTATTTAATTAACATTTAAATACTAATTAAGAAATTTATTAATCAACGTTCGAACACATTTATTTTTTATATTTTTACTTAATTAATAATAATAATAATAATAACAATATTAATAATTGTGAGGTCGGGTAAAAATATAAACAAAGTGTACACGTGGTAGCATAGAATAGGTTGAACAATATTAGTAAAGTAAAAATACTTAATCTGTTAAAGTTCACACCTAATGTTTTTTTTTAAGAATGTTTCCCTTTTCTTCAAGCATTCTCTCTTTTGCTTCTTTGCCCTATTACCCTTCCATCTCAAACTCATATTCTTGATCCTTGACTTGTGGAACAGAAGATACTTAATTCGGTAGGGATTCAAGAGTAAGTTTCTACTATTTGAATTTCCGTTTCCTCCAACCGGTAAGAAGATGCCTTTTTTATTTTCCCTAGAGCTGTAAGCATGCGATTAAACTTGTTGCATGCAGCCCATTTCGTTTTCTTCCATATATAACTTCTATTTAGTTCTAAAGTTCATTCTCCATCATCAATTGATGATTTATATAGGTGCTTTTAATATTTTGGGAGTGCAAACGAGTGGTTTAGGGTTTCTCCGTGAACTTGGCGTCTTGCATAGAGGTAAGGGGAGCTAGTTGTGCGATTTTCGTTTTAGTTGTGCGATTTTCGTTTTAGTTGTGCGATTTTCGTTTTAGTTGTGTGATGTGAATGCATGATAATTTTTGAAGTGGTATGTTGTTGGAAGCATGGAATTGGTTCTAGTGACTTGAGATGCATGTATGGAAGTGTTTAAATATGTGAATTTAGAATTTGATGATTATAAACTGTTTTGGAATGATTTAGACTGCTGAAATTGTGTATGTTGGAACTGTTTGGATGGAAATTCTGTTGTAGTACTGTTAGATAGGAAGTCAAGTGTTTTTAGAGTCTACTTTAGGTCTTTTAGAGGAAGTGAGGTAATGATTTTGAGCAAATGAGGTCTGCAGCGTTTTTAGACTGTTGGGGACAGTTTTAGCCACTGTATTTTGACTTGTTTGAGTCACTAAATTGATCAAAATAGGTGCAAAGAGGTAAGATCGGGTTTTGAGTCTCTAAGATAGAAAAATTGGCGTTTTAGAGTTAAAATGGAGTGTAAATCACTTTAGAAAGGTAGTGGGGATGTTTAGAATCATTGAGATAAGTTTAATTGAATCTAAAACAAAAATTAAAGATGTTAGAAGTTGGTAAAAATCCTTAGAAATGGTTATATGTGATGCTGTCATGATTCTGCATAATTTTGCAGAATTCTGCAGAATATAGCCGTTCGGTCTCAGTCTTGTATTGCTCTCGGTCTTGTGTGCTCTCGGTTAGAAAAGGGATTGGTCCTTCTTAAGTTTTGCTAGCTATAGTCATTCGGTCTTGTATTGTTCTCTGCCTTGTATTGTTCTCGGTCTTGTATTCCTCTCAGTCTTGTGTTGCTAAACCTCGTCTACCATTACTGTATTCACAGGATCACCAACTCCAACTCAGGTTCTAAACAGGCTTTGTTGCTAGATGCCTTTTACTAACAAGAGAGGTGATGATATTTATAAGCACAACATGGAGATATTTCTGGAATGTTCTTGTTGTTACACCACAAAGACTATATGTTACTTCTGCAATTAAGTGGATTTTATTTACATTGAAAACAACAAAAAGCTGAGGAGAGAGAGAAAATTAAGAGGATTTTATATTTTAATCACAAAAGTATTATTTTATTTTTAATTTGTTTCTTGATTTTGATTATCAGTAACCATAAA
>NC_028355.1:30254757-30260494 GCF_000741045.1 Vigna radiata var. radiata | reverse complement strand
ATTAAGAAATTTATTAATCAACGTTCGAACACATTTATTTTTTATATTTTTACTTAATTAATAATAATAATAATAATAATAACAATATTAATAATAATATCAATAATTATAATAATTATAATATTAAAACACATAAAATATCTAAATTTTAAAAAGCATTAAAACCTTATTTATTAAATAAAAATAAATATAAATATAATAAAATTAAAAAAAATGTTAACCATAGTTCAAATACGGTTAACATATAAAATAATTTAAATTAAATATGTTAACCGTATTTTTATTTTTTTAAAGTTCTTTTTCTTAATTTTATAATATATTTTATTTATTTCATTTTAATAAATAATATTTTATAAATTAAAATATTAAGATACTTAATTATATTAAAAATATTGAATTAATTAAATATTAATTATATTAAAAAAATAATTTTTTGAATTATTAAATTTAAATAAATAATCTATTTAATTTAGTTTTCCAATTTTAAATATTAAATTTTTAATATATTTTATTCTTATTATTAAATAAATATAAAAAATTAAGTAAAAAAGCTTTAATCCAAAATTAAACAACGATTAAGTAAATTTTTTAACCGGCTTTTTTTTAACCAGCCTTTTAAGTTTCATCATTTCTGATTTCTTAACTTTTTCTTACTCATTAAAATGTATATCACCAAGTATTTTGAACTGGCATGGATTATTTTATCACCAAATTTTGTTTTTATTATAATTAGAAGTCATTTAAAAAATTAAAAACAAATATTATATTTTAAATAATGAAATAAATATAAAAAAACATAAATATAACAATGTTTGAAATATTGATTTTAACCTTTAATTTTAAATTTTACATAAAATATTATTTTTATATTTTATTATTTAATTTATTAATAATGTTAAAACTTAATTATTTATTTATTATTTTATATAATATTTTAAATTTGATTATTATTATGTGAAAATTTTTCAAACATATTGAAAAAATTCATAAAAAGTCTTTATTTTACAATTTTTTCATTTGTAATTTCAAAATTTTAAATTTAAACCTAGTTATCATATATTTTAAATTTTAAATTTTTGTGGAAAAAAATGAATCTGAATTTAAGAAAAATAAAATTGAAATAGTTAATTATTTTTATTTTCTAAAGTTTAAAAACAAAAAAACAAAAAAACAAAAAACAGTAGCCAATAGCACGTTGACACGTGGCAGTGTCAAATGAGTGTCAAATATAGGGTGTCAAAATAACGGGATCCTAAAGATAATCATGCAAGCCTTAGTGCAATGAATACTCCAAACTGTCCAGCCTTATTTTTTTAATTCCAAGTTGTCATAAGTCATATGTGTATCCTCATGCAATTTTAAATCTCTTGTTGTATTTATTTTGTTCTACTGTGTTTCTTTCGTTTGATTGAGCTCTGAGTGTTTGAAAAGCTTTGAATAAACCAAATAAGGCAATGAGAACATGTTATAGCCTTGGTGATACAAGCTGAAGCACCAGAAATCAATTCTACTTTTAATTATGTTTTAAATTGTGAATCTGTTTTTCAGTTGAATTTCCTTGATTCTAGAGCTTTGTACAACTTTGTTTGATGTTGTTGAAGGTTGCAAAAGGTGTAGCAAACCATAACAAGCAATGAAATGCAATATGCATAACTTGGTTGCTCAAAACCATTAGCATTGTGTTGAAACAAATCCAATTTGATGTCTTAAGTTAGATTAACCTGTGTGCAATTTAATGTGTTGAAACCTCCATTTTGAGTGATTTTGGGAACTTGCATAGTGCATTTCAGGTGCAGTTCTGTTTTGAGCCAAAATTGAGTTTAAACAAGTATATTTTGATGATTTGAAACTATTCAAATGGTTAGTAATGTGTCAGAATCACTTGTGCAAAAAATCACTTGTAAAACTATTCATTTTGGGTCAATTTCGGGAAGTAGAACAGTGATTTTGAGCAGTGGTCTTGTTTTGTGTCAATTCAGAGTTGAAACATGTTTAAAATCATGAAATGAAGTTGCTTAAGTGGTCAGATTTAATGCATAACCGCTGTTGCATCATTTAAGTCACAAACCACCAAATTTAGAGTCATTTTCTTGGTGCAGAGTTCAAAATTAGATGTTGTTTTGATGAATTTGCTTTGAAATTTGATTTAGCTTGTAGCAAGCCCTGATTCACTGATTTAAAATGGAACTAAATGATTAAAAGAAGTAAAGCAAAGTGCTAAAAAGGATGAAGAATCGTGCAATCCAGTCAAAAACCAAAAACATCAAAATTGGTTTTCTTTGAGGCATTTCATGAAACACCTTTGGTTTTTATCACACAGTTTCGAGTTAAAGCCATTTCAACCGACATTTTGATTTTTTTGCTTTATTGATCTGTTCTAGCACCTTTCTTAAGATCCATTTGAGTGCCTACTTCTGTTCAACACCTATTTTTATTGCTTTCAAGCTTTTTGGCCTCTTAAGTTGTCCAATTGAAGTCAAATTTTGGTGTTGAAACTGGTGCAAATTGCTAATTTGTTTGGTGACTGTTTTGAATGATTATAATGGTGTTGTGAAGTCCAATTGGAGCATTCAAGTTGCGGAACCCTTCCCCTACCAAGGTAGCATCTTAGGAAGTGGAGAAGGAGCAAAATTATTAATTTAAAGAGGTTGTCCAACAAGCAGAATTTGCACTTTCCACCAGCATAAAACATTGAAATTTGACAACTCCTATAGCCAAATTTGGAAACACAAGCCAAATAGCGAAGTGATGGTGAGATTGAGTACCTGTCAATCTCACCTACCTGTCAAACCTATTGACGTCAATTAGGAGATCCCTGACGTCTATATGGCGAAAATTAATGGTTATTCATCTATCTGTCAGACCTATAGACGTCAGTTAGGAGACCGCTGACGTCTATAGGCTTTTATACGTCCGCTCCCTTCCGAACGATCGTCTATATGTCTGCCAGGTAGATGAATAGTCACTCTTTTCCGTCTTATAGACGTAAGTTCCCGCCACACTGACATCTATATACGATTATAGATGTTAGTGGCCTTAGTAAGCGACGTCAATAATGTTACCAATAAGGAGTATTGGTAAATCTTGAAGAAAATTGTTTTGATGATGCTGCAAGAAGTTTTATTTGAAGAGAATATTAGAATTATTTATAAGCAATTTGTAGAAATTGAATGTAGTAGGAAAGTCTTAAATAAAGTGTAAACCTTGTATTTTCTACTGGAATAATCGATTATGGACAAGCAATAATCGATTATCACTTGTATTTTCTACTGGAATAATCGATTATGGGCAAGCAATAATCGATTATCACAAGTCATTNTAAATAAAGTGTAAACCTTGTATTTTCTACTGGAATAATCGATTATGGACAAGCAATAATCGATTATCACTTGTATTTTCTACTGGAATAATCGATTATGGGCAAGCAATAATCGATTATCACAAGTCATTNANGAATAATCGACTATCACTTCATATAATCGATTATCACTTTTTGAAAAAACCTGTAANGNACTTGAATAATCGATTATCACTTACAATAATCGATTATTTGTGGCAGTTNGGAGATGACCTTTCAGTTTCTGACCCTGGGCTTATAAATAGGTNCTTTGAGAACTTCAGAAAANAANTTTTGAACAGAGAGCCTTTGTAGAATACAGTTTGTCTGAGGAAGTTCTCAAAAGCTAGTTCAGNTCCCTTGCCTGGNCTCGTGNATAGGAGAAGCTCANGTTTCGTGTGTCGATAGTCGGAGCGGTTCTCTTCGAGTTNGNAAGGTNCTCTGCCTGGTCTCGTGAATAGGAGAAGCTCGCGTTTCGTNTGTCGAAAGTCNGANCGGTTCTCTTTGAGTTGGCAGAGTGTTTGCTTCCGGTTCGTGTGTCGAAGGAAGCACTTCCANTTNGTTTGTCGAAGNAAGTTACTCACTGCACTCTTCCGGTTCGTTTGTCGAAGGAAGGTGTTTTCTATCCCTTACTCATTTCATTATCTTGTAATNTGTNCAACTATATTTTTACTAAAAATCGTTAATCACTTTTTATAGTGATTAACAACTGGACGTAGAATCTTTTGATTCGAACCAGTATAAAAATCATTTGTGTGAAGGCTTAAAACAATTCTAAAGAAGGTATACAAATCAAGTTGTACTTTAATCTGCATTCCTCTACTACTATAGAGCACAATATATCACGATAAAGGCAAGAACAAGACATGAATATCTATAGGAAACAACACTGGACCCCAACTCTTTCTTACCCCAAACTTTCAGAATTAAGAAAGGAAAATCATCTCTGGTAAAAGTCATGAGTGTGCACCCTCATTCCTTCTATAGAGACATTTTCTGTTCTCAAAGCTTCCAGTTAGATATACAATTTCACGATCTAGTCTTGGAGGAAATGGTACAACATACCATTCAGACTCAACTTTCCACAGGAAAGTCACAACAAACCCATAACCCGTAGGTTATCCTAGGAACCATGGTCTGTTCATGGTAGGAGAATAAAACGAGTAGTCTTATTCAAAGAAATTAGAATGAGTGCTTCCGTACGTTTAAGAGCACACAAGCACAAGCATGGTATGCACATAACCTACAGGTTCTCTAAGGATAAAAACTGCTCTATACCATAATTGTGACATCCCAAAATATCATATTCACATATAATATAATAGGATTCAGCTATTATAATATGTGAAAGCAGTTAAGATATAGAGATAACCGCATTTAAATATATACAGTCATCCAAAATATGGCTGAAATTTAAAATTTAAATACAAGTATAAGAGTTCTCCAAAATACATAATAAACTAAAGATCCAAGGATGCCTAGAGAGTGTTTCCAAAAGTAACAAGCTATTGAAATAAGAACTAGTAAACGTCCTAAGTACTAGGGGCTGGATCTTCCTCAGTCTCCAACGCCTGCTCCAAGGGTACCTCATCACCTACTGCTCACATCCAAAGGATTGGATGATCATCGCAAGGGGGAAGGCAAACACATACAAATATACAATGCAAGGGTGAGCTAGGTCTCAAATAAACATACAATTTAATCCAATTCAATCTAATATTTATGAGAACCCACCCACATAAACTTGCGAATCCTCATAAACATGGACATTAATTTCATAAAACACATCAAAATAATCATCCTATCATATAAAGATCTCTAGACTCGTCCGGACTAAGAATGTATATAGAGCTGGGGCGAGTTGTGCACTTGTGGTGGCCTCTACTGCTTTGCAAAGCCATTGCCGAGGGGTTTCACCCGACCACACACAAGGCTGGTCCGTTACCATGGAATAGACCTCCAGTGATAGCGCCTACCCTAGGACCTCCCACTACTCTCACCACACGCGTCAATCCTCTCTAAGTAAGAATGAAAGTCCGTTAGAGTGTTAGGGATAACCCCCCATAGTGGAAGCCTCTTACATACATTCAATACACTAATTGATCTCACCAAGAGATCTTAATTTCGTATTCAATCCGACCACTTTAAATCATATGATATTCCTCTTGAATCAATAATGTACCTCATAAACCACTTTGATTAATCAAACATAAATTTCATAGTCATTCAAGTGCATTCTTACTATATTGTCTCATACCAAACCCATACACCATCATACAACATCATCCATGTCATAAAAACAACTCATACATTACATACTTTCACAAAACCAACACTTATTAACACAAATTTCTTTAGAACTTTTAATTATCAATACTTAAGTAATTCAAACAGCCTTGA
>NC_028355.1:30252787-30254002 GCF_000741045.1 Vigna radiata var. radiata | reverse complement strand
TTCACCAACATAAAGACCAAAAACTCAATATTACCTCTTTGCACCTATTTTTACCAATTTAGTGAATCAAGCAAGTCACAATACAGTGGATAAAACTACCCCAATAGTCCAAAAATGCTGCAGACCTCAATTGCTCAAAATCACTACCTCACTTCCTCCAAATGACCTAAAATTGACTCTAAAGACACTTGATTTCCTTCCTAACAGTACCACAATAGAATTTTCATACAAAATAGTTCCAACATACACCATTTTAGCATTCTAAAACATTCCAAACAGCGTATGGTCATCACACACCAAATTCACATTTAAACCCTTCCATACATGCATTTCAAGTTAACTAGAATCAATTTTCATGCCTCCAACAACATACCACTTCAAAAATTATCATGCATTCACATCACACAACTAAAATGAAAAGTAGAACTAGCTCCCCTTACCTCTAGTGTGGACGGCCAACTCAAGGAGAATCCTAAACCATTTGCTTGAAACCCCAAAATGTGAGAACACCTATAAATCATCAATTGATGATGGAGAATGAATTTTAGAACCAATTAGAACTAACCAAATGATATGTAATTCTTTCAATATTACAACTCATTATGTCTAAATCTTTTGTCTTTGTATGCTGAGGCTGGGGATGTCGATGCTGCGGTTTCTTATTATAGGAGACTGCGGGAGGCTGGTTTGTGTCCTGATGTTGTGACTTACCGAGCTCTTCTTGGTATGTTATGCAAAAAGAATATGGTTCAGGATGTTTGTGAGGGGGATATTGATAAAGTGTATCATCTGCTGAAGAAGTTTCATATAAATAGGGAGATGTTTGCTGAGAGAGGACTCTGTGAGGAAGCAGAGAATTTGTTTTATGGAGGAAGGGACTTGACAGTACGTTTCTGAAATCTAATCTCCTTTCTCACTGTTGATAGAAAGAACACGAGATATGTATTGGAAGATCACCTAACCAAGTTGATGAGAATGGAGATCAATTATGGCTTGTGTTGCTGAGATTGGACTATTTTCAGTCCTTTTCTTGTAAGTTTATACTAATGCTATACTCGAATCAAAGTAGGAAGGAAAGAAATATAAATGTAATTAGAAGGAAAGTATAATAGAATATTGTCACTTAGTGTCACTTCATTTAACAAATACTGTGACCCAGTGAGTGAAGTATATGATACAAAAAACATTCAATTACAAAACCAACAAACATGTGAA
>NC_028355.1:30245248-30250842 GCF_000741045.1 Vigna radiata var. radiata | reverse complement strand
TCAAAATTTTGATATCGCCTCTATATATTTTAAAAAGTATTGATTTGTTCTCTGTTTTTCAACGGTCTTAAAATTCATCTTACATAGCAAATGATTCAATTCGGCACTTGGACCACGGGGTGACACGACACATGTTATTTAAAAATGAGTGTTCCTTCCTGCACTTCACACCTCCTTCTTCCTGCACCTCCAATTTTACAATTTTGTCCTTCATTTAATTCAGTCAAACATATTTAATGATTATTTAATTATGTCTAACTCCTAACAACTATTCCTAACTATTAACAACTGTCTGACTATAAACCCTAACATGTACCCTCCTCACCTTCTTCCTCTTCACTTGAGTAGCATTTTCTTCGGTCACTCACTGTTTCATTGGTTTGAGTCGTGGTGTATTGGTGTTGCTGATCGGTGTTGTGGTGTGGTGATCGTGTTGTGGTGATCTTTCGTGGTGGGTGGAAGAAGATATAGCACGACAGGAAAGGTTAGTCTCAAAATCCAAATAATCGCACTTTGAGCAGCGGTTATGGTTGCCGGCTCACGAAAGGCGTTTTGACACAGCCGCATATGGAGTTGCGGCTACTGCCAACCGTAGTACGAGTTGCGGTTGCTGCCAACCGCAGTACGACTTGCGATTTTGTGATTCGCTCCTTTGGCCGTTAACATGTTCTGTATGATATATTATATGTATTATGTGTATGATTTATTGTTTATGTTATTTATTGATGATAAGTATGATTGATGAATGGTAGTTTTTGCATCTTCTCCATTGCTCATAAACTCATAAGCTCGTTTAGAACCATAACAGAACCCAAAAGCGTAACTAGATATGTATATTTTGATTCGTGAATTTGTAGATCCTCAGAGTTTGTAATGTGGTCACCTAATGTGGTTTTGGTTTCTATTTTTCTCTCATCCTAATGTGGTTTCAATCTATAACTCTTTTTGTGCTTCTCCCCTTTTGAGAATTCACACGATTCATTGAATTACTTTTTTCTTCATATGCATGGCTATCAGATAAGTTAAAAATTTTGTGGTATCACTGTCCAGATGGTAGTATCATTTGTTGTTGGATGACTCAATTGCTGGTAGCTCACAGAGAACACATGGACCTTTATCATTTAAATTAACTCAGTTGTTGTGTTTTTTTAGATTGAGTTTTTCTTTGAATTTTTTTAAGTAGAATTATGTTTATTATAGTCTGTTTTTTTAAGTTGAATTATTTAATGGGATAAATAATGATAATTACGAATCATAAGCAATTATACTTTTATTACATATTAAAAAAAGATGTATTTGTAGTTTTCACAGGATTAAATATTGTTTTTATTTGTATATCTTAGACTTTGAATTTCAATGTTGAATCGTTGGAGTAAATTTGCATGGAAATTCTTTTAGGATAAAAAAAGATAGAATAAATGTGATGAAAAGAATACGAGTTATATCTTGGCATAGGTTATAAGGGGATGAAATTTTTAATTATGTGAACTAATTGTTGAGAATTGGATGGAATTTTTAATTATGTTGTTATATGAATAATTAAATTTGAATCTTAATTGTTATTAGGACTTAGCCGCACCTCCCAGGTGCGGCACCCTCAAAAGCACCCCACCCTCCCTTGCCTTAGCCGCACCTTTCAGGTGCGGCACCTCTACTCACTCCCACTTTGACCGCTGCATCTCCCAATGGCGTCTCTCTGTAACCGCATCTCCCAACGGCGGTTACTCACAGCCGCACCTCCCAGGTGCGGCACCCCTCAACCGCGCCTCTCACTTGCGGCATCCTTCATCCGCGTCTCCAGATGCGGTTCTGCAAGATCGCACCTTGAACCCAGACCAAATACCCAACCCCAACCCGATTCAATCACAACAGAAACAACAATGCAGCTCCTCTCATATAAGCAACATCATCACATAACAACTATCCTAATACAGCTTCAACAAAAACAACATTTAAGCAACTAACCTGGACGCCTGCTTATGAAGTGCTAGATCTCCCGAATGATCACTGAGAAGAGGAAAATGTGAATGTTCTTCCTGGGCAAAGTAAAAGAAGAAGGGGGTGTAGAGGTCCTGTGAAATGCGATTGGAAAGGAGAATGGGAAAGAACCATTTTTCAATGCATCATCTTTTTCAGTGCTTTTTCAAAATCAAACTTTTTATGGGTAAAATTGGAAATAAAAGAAGAATGGGAGGTGCAGGACGAGGTGGGTGAGATGCAGGGAGGAACACTCTTTAAAAATAAAATCAGAATTAATTTCTGAGTTTATTTAAAGAAATTAAAATTGTTGTGTCAAACTAGCTCATGTATTGTAATTAATATGCAAATGATTTTCGGTTCTCACACTATTATGTTTCGTTGAAAAGGATTAAGTTTAATACTTTTTTGGTTCTCCAAAAGAGAGGAAATGTTCAAATTGGTCCTACCTTTTTTAAAAAGTTATAAAGAATCCTAACTTGTGAAAAAACTGTTCAAGTTAATCTTTCTAGTTATGTCATTAATTTTTTAACGTTGTAGCTGCCATCTTGGACAAAACAAAATGACGTGTCTATTTTATGTTACTACATGATTGTGTGAGTTTAAAATTGTGAAAAAAATATAAATGATGTGGCAGAGATTAAAAAAAGAGGGGTTAGGGTTTGGGTTCTCTAACTTGGTCCGATAATCATCGGAAGAGGAGAAGCCCCCGAGACTGTCGAAACTCCGCAGGAAGTCGAAGACGTCGTGGTCCGAGGACATGGATGATGGGTCCATTCGAAGGTCGTTGGAGGAACTATCCCACCTCCCCTCCAACCATTCTTTGTGGTTTAGGTTCACTCTTTGTGCCAACCAAAGAGAGTTGTCCCAGCACATTAGAACTCCACTTCCCACAAAAAAGAGAACCGGTGAAAACTTCGAGTTTTCTCCTACCAAGACAACTGACAAGGATTCCGTTTTCAAGATCTCTAACAAGGAGAACTTCAAGCCACAAAATGTTTTGGGAACTTAGCTCTGGTTGTCTTTGTACAACATATGATGTTTCCTCTTGGAAATGTGACTACATTAACTAACCTTAGTATTACTTATGTCTCTTTTAAGGGTGGGCAAATGAAACTGTACTGGACTGTACTGTTAAAAACTGTACCGAACTAAAAACTAATTTGTTTAAACTGAACTAAAGTGTAAAATAGTTCAGACAAACTGAAACTGTTTTTTGTTTTATCAAACTGAACTGAACTATTTTTTGTTTTATCAAACTGAACTGTGTTGTACTAAATTGTACTAAACTATAATATAAACTGAACTGAACTACTAACTAAATTGTAAATTGTACTAAATTACAATATAAACTGAACCGTATAAAAAGAAACAATTCTTAGATTTTTGTATATTAGTTTTACATTTGTATATATTAGTTTTTTTTTTGGATTTCTACAAGGATGTTCGAAATTTTTGTATGAGTGGAAAATGATCAATCTTATATTTGAATGTGCTAAAATAATTTTTCATGCAAGTCTAATTATAGATATGAATATGATAAAAAAAATTGGATTATCAATATATCATTAAACTCTTTAAAGTTTCTATTTAATTTTGTGAACATGTTAAAGTTATCTAATTTATAAGATATTGACAGTTTTATCACATGCCAAAAAAAGTTTGATCTTGCGGGATAGCCTGATTTACATTTTAACACTCAAAATTATTTTACCCTAAAATTATAATTTATTATTGTTTTTTTTTCTTTACAAATACAAAAGTTTATTTTTATATGACCATTTTATTTCTAAAAGTGTCAATCATTTACACAATATTTTTGAAATTATTTACAAATTTAAAACTAAAGGTATTTTAAGAAAAAGATACTGTTATTTTAATAATGTATAAAAAAATAAAGATATAAAAGAACTGATAGAACCATCCTCAGACAAACAAACTAACCTGACTATTAAGATAGTACAGTTAACTGAACTGAAAATTTATTAAGTTTAGTTTATAAAAATGAACCATAAAACAGTATATTTAAGTTATAGTAAAAATGATTCAATTCTTTTTAATATAATATAGTACAATTAACTATAATACACTACAATGCAGTATTTTTTGCCCAGTTATAGTCTCTTTGCAGTTTTCATCCGTCGGTAGTTGTGTACAACTTTGTTCTATAAGTAGTATATATCTGTCTCCCATTCTTTGTGTTATTACTTTGTTTGATTTGTAAAGTCAGTTTATAAGCATTTACCTTAGAAGCATTTATATGATCTTCCAATGGTTTTTATGTTTAAAATTAATCGAATTTGATCGAATTCTAAATCAATTCGTATTATTCCTACCACGATCCATGCACAGTGAAGCTAATTTTTCACATTCTGATACACAATTCTTTCTGACACCTCCTTTACATATTAAAAGTCATATGATCCTGGTGTGCTTNTGGTGTTGGAAAGCATCTTTAGCTTTAATCTTTCCATACCTGTAAACTTTCTTCTTGAAGATGTCAAGGAAAAGGTCCTAATCATACAGGTATTATAACGTGGATATCAAGTTTTATGGGCGAGAAAGGATGCATTAATAGGTTTTGAGAATGACTTTTATACTCATAAATTGTTATTTATTTCTTTATTTTTTTTCACAATTTTAACCTCACACAGCGACACAGTAACATAAAATAGACAAGTCATTTTGTTTTGTCTAGAGTGGCAGCTACACAGTTAAAAAATTAATACAATAACAAAAAAGGATTAACTTGAACAAATTTTTTACAAGTTAAAACCCTTTTTAACTTAAAAAAAACGTAGGACGAATTTGAACATTTCTCCTCTTTCGAAAACAAAAAGAAGTATTAAGCCAGAAGTATTATTATTTAAAAACAGATCAAAACATATTTGAACAATAACACATATTTCTATCCAACTTAAGAGTGAAATAATTTTTCACATATTTTTCTACTGCAATTCTTTTTAGCAGAAAGGATTTGAAATATAGCAAACACGGGTTTGAATAGTATTTCAAAAGTTTTTTACAAAAACAATTTTTAATAATTATTATGAGTGTTAGATAAACTATCAGTAGTTGTTAAACATTTTGTTTTCAAGCAAGCATTTAGGAAAACATTTGAAATAGGAAAACGATAACACAAGTATTTTTATATTGATTCACTTAACTTAAGCTACGTCCAGTCTCCTTTAGGACCTCTTAAGGGATTTTACTAATTTTTGTCAAAGATTACAAACGATTACAAAATACTCTTGGTATGCACCGAGTATTATCAACCACTGTCGGTTCCCAAGTATTATAAACCACTCCTGGTTCTCCTAATCAATCCTGACTAGTTCGAGTTTAACCACTCCTGATATACCAGTATTATCAATCACTTCTGGTTTTCCTAGACAACTGTCTAAAATGTTTAGCTCAACTGAGCTAAATTATACGTATGTTTTGATTCACTTCTAAATATCCAAACATAATCTGTGTTTTTTATTACAAGTATAAATTCTGATAACTCTCAACGAGAGATAAATACAATAGAATAAAATTTGAGAATTTGTAAAATTGTTTCTCTTATATTGAAGTGCTTTAGAGGATATGAGCTTGAAGAGCAACAAAGTAAATAT
>NC_028355.1:30217470-30244213 GCF_000741045.1 Vigna radiata var. radiata | reverse complement strand
ATTATATATCTTTTTGATAGCGTTTAACGCATTATACTGATATCCTAGATAGTTTGTTCGGTTAGAGCCTTAGTGAGGCTCATCGCATTTGGTTATTGAATCTTAAGCATCAACATTTAACGTAACGTTTACATGGATTATGTTTTCATTATACTAGACTTCAAGCATTTTATTCTTTATAAATGTTTATTTTGTTCAATATTATGAATAAATGGTTCTATATGATAGGCACATGTTTCATCTTTGGCAAATGCCATCGTTACATTTTGTAATAAATATTTGGTTTAGTATTATTTGTTAAAATTTAAAACTTGAATTACTAGACAGTTTATTTCTTTAGATGATCTTGTCTTAATAAATAGAGGACAATAAGGTGCTATTTAATATATTGAAAACCATGAAACACCCAATTGAAGATCATTCTATTTTTTTTTTATCTTTGATTTATTAAGCGTAAACAGTCTTTCTTCTAGTTTCTTAGATATCTTTTCAACCTTTTCTTCATTTTTAGATTTTTTTTTTCAAAAATATCTTACACAATTTTTAATGACGAAGAAAATTAAAAAACATATAATATTGAGAACACACGGTGTCAATAAATAATATTTCTGTAGCATCCAAGTGTGATGCTACCATCCACTTTAGAAATATACAAATTCCCATTTTAGAAATATAATATTTACCATCTGATTTAAAGTATATGCTTATATTCTTAGCAGCCATCCATCCACTTTAGAATTATAATATTTACTATCTCATTTAAAATATGCTCAGCAGCCATGGCGATCTGTCGCCATGCTATTGCGCCGACTGGCAACGACAAGGAAAGGATCTTCCGTAACGGATTTTTCAGAGAAGCTGCTTCTGATCTTTTCAAAAACACTGGTTGGAGAATTCCCACCGATCAAGAAATGACATCATCAATGGTGTGATGATCGATGAGCCGGCTTGTTAAGCTGAGACACGACGTGAGAATGGATGTTTGAGACTTAACGTTGGTGGAGTCACTATCATGTTCCAACGGCAGGGCCACACAGTGAAACTTACATTAATGGATTAAAAAACTTTTGCAATTTTTTTGCATTTAAAAAAGAAAGACATTTACAGAAAAACATAAAGTGGGAAATGATTAAAATTTGTCTTCGTCTATATTTGTAAAGGATGAAAAATGAAAAATATTTAAAATTTGTCTTCGTTAGTCTCGCATTAGGTTAATAGAATAACCTCTTAAAGTAGAAATAAGAAAGAGGGAGGATAAAAAATAACTACTTTTCTTTTTGGGATGATGTAAGTGCACACATAATAATATGGTTGTCGGAACATTTCAAAACCAACTACATATTTTTTATGTGCAGAATTTTGACTGTAGGGCTATAAAAGAACAACCTTTGCTCCTGTAACCAACAGCATCTGCATACTGCAGTAGTTCTTGTAATTGACAACTTGAATCGATGGACGAGGTGGTTCTGTTGGATACATGGGGCAGCCCGTTTGGGATGAGGGCTTGGATTGCATTGGAAGAAAAGGGTGTTAAGTATGAACGGAAGGAAGAGGATCTGAGCAACAAGAGCCCTTTGCTTCTGCAGACGAACCCTATTCACAAGAAAGTTCCAGTTCTCATTCATAATGGAAAACCCATTTGTGAATCTGCAATAATAGTGCAGTACATCGATGAGGTCTGGAATCAGAACCCTCCACTCATCCCTTCTGATCCTTATGAGAGAGCTCAAGCCAGATTCTGGGTCGATTACATTGATGCAAAGGTATATATATATATATATATATGTGCTTTAACATGTTGAATATGTATGTCATTTCTTTCTATGCCCTAACAATAGTGACGATGTGATATTCCATCCATGCAGGTGTATCCTACTTGGGAGAAAATGTGGCTTTCTAAAGGAGAAGAACATGAGGCAGGAAAAAGAGAGTTGATTTCTATCTTTAAGCAGCTGGAAGAGACATTGGGTGACAAACCTTTTTATGGAAATGAGAGGTTTGGCTTTGTTGATATTGTTCTAATCCCTTTCTACAGTTGGTTTTATACTTTTGAGACATATGGGAACTTTCAAATGGAAGCACAATGTCCTAAACTTGTGGCTTGGGCTAAAAGATGCATGCAGAGAAACACTGTCTCCACCATTCTTCCTAATCAGAAGCAACTTTACATTGCAGTTGTGGAAATGGAGAAGAATTTACAAACTTAATGTGTACCTTTATGGTATTATTGTATGCTTTGTTTTGAGTTTCTTTAGCTTGTTTTTGGGTGTTTTACATAAGAATGATTAAGTTGAGAGATTTATAGAGGGATTAAGGTGAGGCATATATGAATATGCTGTTTTAAATTTCTGCAATTATATTATCAATAAAATCTCATTTATTATGGAATTTTGTTTTCTTTACTAACCAACATATCCACTCAGAAAACTATTAAACCTCATATCTTTTGCATTTATAATATCATCTTGATGGCCATTTTTGTTGTTTCTTCTCAAGTACTTTATATAGATGGATTTATCAAAAAAAAATTATCTATAATAAATGTGTGGTTAGTAAATTTATTAAAAGAATTGACTGTTAAATAAGTTACTAACGAAAATATTTATTATTAATATAAATTTTAAACTATAAAGAAATTTTATTATAAATTTTACTAATAGAATAATTACAGAAAGATAAATTTATCAATAATTTAAATTATAAAATTTATTGATAAAATTTGCTCTTAAATTTATATTTATCAATAATTATTTTGTTCGTCGATAATATTTTGTTGGGAATAATGTATATTCATGTAGTGATTGGAAGTTTGCTTCAATTGCACATAACACAGGCTACAGGCGTTAGCTAAACTAATTTAAAATCAGCACTACAAATTAAACATTTATTATTTTGAAAATTTTAAATACTTATTAGAGATTGCGTTGAAAAAACAGACTCTAAAGCAACAAAATGATATAATAAATTAAATTTAGCATCTCAAAAGTGAACACTACAAAAGAATAAAGATTAATATAAAAAAAAGCGTATCCAAAATAAAAAGTTATTTATACATTAGTAAATACCAGAATAAATTAAATTCGATAACCTAAAAGTTTACAACAAAGTTAAACTTACAATGAAAATTAAAATTAAAATTATTTGTAGTATTTGAAAAATTAAAATTGAAAAGGAGCATCTACATACAAGTATTAAATATAAGTGTTGTTGCTTTCTCAAATTATTGAAAAATGCAATTGAATTTATTGAGACACTTTCCCATCCTATTTTTCCGTGTTACAACTACCAATATGCTTAGGAATTGGAATTCTAACCCAGACTCTCATCCAATCATAAATTGAATTGCAAATCCCATTGGATTTGAATATAACAAGGACAGCAAATCTAGGACATCACCTGTTTTCAAAATTCAAATAAAATTACGTCCAAATTTAATTGAAAGTTCAAATTCAATATCCAATTTAAGTCGCAAAATGCCATATTCATATAAATGTAAATCTTAAAATAAAATATAAACAAATCTTGAAATTTAATATAACATTTAAACCAAATACCTTAAGTATCCTAAAAGATGTAAGAGTATCTAACTAAAATAATGTATAATAAATGCTTGATAGTCTAAAATAAATAATCGCTAAAGGAATTATAACATAGCATCTACATATAAGTATTAAATATAAGTGTAGTTGCTTTCTCAAATTATTGAAAAATGCAATTGAATTTATTGAGACACTTTCCCATCCNATTTTTCCGTGTTACAACTACCAATATGCTTAGGAATTGGAATTCTGACACAGACTCTCATCCAACCATAAATTGAATTGCAAATCCCATTGGATTTGAATATAACAAGTACAACAAATATAAGACATAACGTGTGTAACATCCCAAAATATATGACAATATATATATATATATAGAATGCATCGATTATAATAATAGAAAACAGTTAAGAATAATAGATGATAATATAAGTATAAGATACAGACATCCAAAATGTATGTAGAGCTGGGATGGGTTGTGCACTTGTGATGGTCCCTACTGCTTTGCAAAGCCATTGCCGAGGGGTTCCACCCGACCATACACAAGGCTAGTCCGTTACCGCGGAATAGACCTCGAGTGATAGCGCCTACCCTAGGACCTCCCACTACTCCCACCACACGCATCAATCCTCTCTAAGTGAGAATGAAAGACCGTTGGAGTGTTAGGGATAACCCGCCATATGGAAGCCTCTCACCATTCATTCAATACACTAACTGATCTCACCGAGAGACCGTAATTCCATAACCAAATCCAACCACTTTAATCAAATGATATACCTCCAATGCCATATTAATCATGCACACACCATATAACTTCAACCATTATAATTTTTTACAATAACAATCACATGCACCTTAATTCACCAAAAACAATTGACTAGACCAATTAAACCAAACGTTTTAAGCATAAGCCGAGCACTTAGTGCATTGGCCAGACCATTGGGACTAAACTGAATGTCAGGACCGAGCACCCTTGATAGACCGAACGGCCATGAGAAGAACCAATCTTCTCTGACCGAGACCCACCTGACCGAATGGTCATGAGAAGGGCCAACCCTTCTCTGACCGAGACCCACCAGACCGAACGGTCATGAGAAAGACCAATCCTTCTCTGACCGAGACCCACCAGACCGAACGGTCATGAGAAGGANACCAATCCTTCTCTGACCGAGACCCACCAGACCGAACGGTCATGAGAAGGACCAATCCTTCTCTGACCGAGACCCACCAGACCGAACGGTCATGAAAAGGACCAATCCTTCTCTGACCGACACCCACCAGACCAAAAGCAATACAGGCCAAGAGAGTTACTAGACCGAGAACCCTGTATGAGACTCAGAGCATCTAAGACCGAGAGCATCTCAGACTGAGAACTATGCATGGCCGAGAGCATCTAAGTTTGAGGACCTTACATGGCCGAGAGCAAAGCAAGGCCGAGAGCATCTAAGGCTGAGAACCCTATGTGGCCGAGAACAATGCAAGACCGAACGGTTCCTAACTAGCAAGACCCAAGTGGGGCAACCCATGTAGGACCAGGAGTAACATAAGACCGAACGGTCATGAGAAGGACACACCTTCTCTGACCGAGACCCAAAGGCCGAACGATCATGAGAAGGGCCCATCCTTCTCTGACCGAGACCTACCAGACCGAACGGTCATGAGAAGGACCAACCCTTCTCTGACCGAGACCACCAAGACCAAATGGTCAAATTATGCAGAACTCTACAGAGTTCTGCAGAACCTGGACAACACCCTAAATGACCATTTCTAACGATTTTTACTAACTTCTAACACCCTAAGTTCTTGTTCTAGACATAATTAAACCTATCCAAATGATTCTAAACATCCCCATTGCATTTGTAAAGTAATTTAAGCTCCTTTTCAACTCTAAAATACCAATTTTCCCAACTTAGGGACGCAAAACCCAATCTTACCACTTTGCACTTGTTTTGGCCAATTTAGTGACTCAAACAAGTCTCAATACAGTGGGTGAAACTGCCCCAACAGCCCAAAAAAGTGACAGACCTCATTTGCTCAAAATCATTACCTCATTACCTCTAAAATGACCCAAAATATACCCTTAGACACTTGATTTTCCATCCTAACAATACCACAACAGATTTGTCACGCCAAAACAGTTTCAACATACATAATTCATCATTCTAAATCTTCCAAACAGTTCATGACCATAAATCACCAATTTCACATACGCACACACACACTCCCATACATGCATTTCAAGTCAATAGAACCAATTTCATGCCTACAACAACATACCACTTCAAAATTATCATGCATTCATATCACACAACTAAAATGAAAAGAAGAACTAGCTCCCCTTACCTCTAGTGTGGACAGCCAACTCAAGGAAAAACCATAGACCACTTGCTTGAAACCCAAAATGTGAGGATCACCTATAAATCATCAATTGATGATGGAAAACGAGTCTTAGAACCAAATTGAAGCTAGATTATGGAAGAAAACGAAATGGGTTGCATGCAACAAGAAATCACATGCTTAAAACCCTAGGACAAATGAGAAAAAAAGGCTTTCTTACCGGTTGGATGAAATGGAGATTTAATCGGTAGAAACGTTGCCCTTGAAGTCCTCAAGGCTTAGATAGCTTCAAATCAAGATTCCAATGGTTAGATTTTGAGTTGAGATGGAGAGGTGCTAAGGCAAAGAAGGCCAAGAAGAAAAAGAGAGGGTGCTTGAAAGAAAAGGGGGAAACTGTTCTTGAGAAACAAAGTGACTGTAAGCTTAGAATGTCAAGGGTTTTTACTTTACTAATATGGCCCAACCTATCCTATGTTGCCACGTGTTTTCCACTTAAGTGATATTTTTACAAGTCCTTACAACCTATTTTCAAAATTCAAATAAAATTACNTCCAAATTTAATTGAAAGTTCAAATTCAATATCCAATTTAAGTCGCTCAATTCCATATTCATATAAATGTAAATCTTAAAATAATATATAAACAAATCTTCTTTTGAAATTTAATATAACATTTAAACAAAATACCATTTTATCATTTAGGATAAAAGAAAAGCAATATAAGAACATTTAACTAAATTAATGTATAATGAATGTTTGATAGTCTAAAATAAATGCTAAATACTATAAGGAATTATAACATAGCATCTAAAATAAACAACATCTAATGTAAGTTTGAACAACGCTAAACATTACCTAAACACTTATGATCGTCTAAGGTTTTAAAGTATGTACTTTTTAGTATTTTTTTTTATTTGTTGTGTTGTGTTTTCTTTTTCTGTACAGATTTCCACCTTTATTAAAAAGCCTACTTAGAATTAGAACAATGTTAAGAAATAGGAAGATATTCAAGGAATGTTTCATACATGCTTTTTGCCTATCATTTCCGTACATTAACATAGTTGCTCTACCAAAATGCAACATAGCTTTAAACTCTACCTCAAAGGCTACACCTTTAGAAGAAAATCAAAAATTCTTATTAACAAATATTCTTTGAAGGTGTTTATATAAAGAGGACTGCATGAAGTAAAGATCATCAAGAATTATCTTTGCAATACGTTT
Organism: Vigna radiata var. radiata; assembly: GCF_000741045.1. Classification (NCBI taxonomy): domain Eukaryota; kingdom Viridiplantae; phylum Streptophyta; class Magnoliopsida; order Fabales; family Fabaceae; genus Vigna; species Vigna radiata. The sequence goes on along the minus strand of NC_028355.1, from coordinate 30,237,115 downwards.
ACACTACTTCTTTCTAAGCTCTTTCTCTTATGATTTATCTTTGAAAAGAAAGGTTCTTTTACAAGTTTTAAGAATATCATTGTTTTGATTTCAAATCCTCCTGAAGAAAGTTATTTATTTTGTTCTTGTAATATCTCATAAAACCTTGTTTTTGTTTTTAGAAGTAAAGTAAAACACTTATAAAGATTAACTTAGTGGAGTTAGGCTGTCTAATCAGATAGACTAGTGATACTAAGAGTAGTTATACTTAACTAACTAAAAGGTTAGTCGTAAACCAAGAGTGATTATATTTAAATATAATATTTATTTTTAATTTGTTAATTTACTTCTAATTATAATAAAAACAAAATATTGGGTAATATACATTTTAATGAGTAAGAAAAAGTTAAAAATACATGTAGGAGAATAAGAAATTATGAAACTCAAAAGGAACATTTCAAGAGCACTAATTAGACACAAAATGCTCTGTCCGATAAGTCTTTTCACTAGTGGAAAAAACGTTTTTTATGACGGGTAAAAATGACCTATTATGACGGATAATCTGGCGTTATAGTTCTGGGTGTCATAATAAGTCTGTGCATTTTTATGACGTACAGAAAAATCCATCATAATAAGTCCAGTGTATTATGACGGACTTTTTGTCACCTATCATAATAGGTCCAGTTTATTATGACAGATTTTCACTTATCAGTCATAATATAGCTAATTTATTATGATGCACCTAGATTTACCTGTCATAATATGTAGTGTTTTATGACAGAGATTTTTTCACCTATCATAATATGTAGAACATATTATGACAAGTATTCACCTATCATAATATATACCTTTTAGAAATAAGCTTTTATTACATACATTGTTCACCTATCATAAAAACTTGTTTTGTAAACAAAAAAATTCATTATTACATTTGACATATTCATTCAATTTACAATTAATTTGCTGTATTATAATCTCATCAATCAATTTATAATCAATATAATATGAAATAAACCGATTCAATTAAATTAACATAATGAAATTCATTTCAAACATTAAATTGTGTAATAATATTTAATACATTATTTGTACATCAAACCATATATTAAATCCAACTATAACATTAACCTACATTACATTATAGTCAATTTTCTACAATCTACACCTGGAGTCGTCGCAGGTGTAGACAGTGCCAACGCAATGTCCGCGGTAACTCCGTCGAGTTCGCTCCACCACCGCTACACCTTTCGCCCAAATCACGAATTCCACCATCGGAAACAGCCACGAGCCACCACCATTGCGTGATTTCGCTATCCCCCACTAGCTTCACCTCTTCGATCGAAGGGATGAGAAATTAGGGAAGAGAACGTTCGAAGAGATGATGCAGAGAGACTGTAAAGAAAGGAAAGATTAGGAATTATTGGACAATTGGAGTAGTAATGATGATGACAAAAACAAATAAACACTTGGAAGTGGTTTCTTACTTTAAACTAAATAATATTGATATGACTACTATAGAAACGATATCTCTTCTATCAATAAAAGCATTCAAAAACTTTACTGACCTTAGTCAGAAGCTGATTTACTATGCTGTCGTGAACTCCAGTACCATCCCGAGTTGAACCCCTTGACTGCACATGACATGAAAAGTAACAGAGTGATTATAGTACCANACAAATCAAATAACCATATTATTACACATTTGCCTTTAGTTTGTTTGTGTCACAAAAGTAGACTTCTTTGATGATCTATAGTCAACATATTATCATATTAACAAAATACAAAAGCAAATAACACAAAACCTAAGGCAATGTAAACTTCACTACTAACAATGAACAACTGCTTAATTATTATACAAAAGAAATTATTCCAAGGGTATAGAGTTTCACTAATACCATAAATTAATGAATAACAATGAGCAACTTAGATATAAATCAAAGAAATGTATGCAAAAGGTTTGCTAAGAATCTTTAAGTGAATAACATTGGCATGTATCTCCTTCNCCTAGTATACATACCAACATAAACAATGGTTTAATAGAAAACTATTCTAGGGATTAATTAAAAAAGAAAAGCAAGGCCATAAACTTTGCAACCATGAGTCTCTACTTAGTCAATACCTCCAGCCTGTTTTCCCAATATGTTCCATATAGGTTAGTTAAAGTTGGACCAGCCTTAACAACAAACTGTGGAAGTTCTTTGAAAAAATCTGCAATGCTGTTGAATAGAAAATGAATATGACAGTAAGTACTATAAAAAATACAAAGTACAAACTAACATGCTAGTCAAAAGGCCACTAAAATACTTGAGCTTAGCTGCTCTCAATATACAACACAAGCTAAGCCTGGAATTCACATTCTCTTCCTTTCCAGCCTCCTCATTTTTGTGGATCAATTTCTTGATAGGGTACGAAATAAAAGCAAACCATAAAAAGTATAAATTAAATTTAAAGTATTAGGCCATAAGCATAAATTACAAAGCAACAAGATATCTCATAATTTGCAGACGCAGATAGAGAAAGATACATTCATTTTCCAGTATTAGGAACCTCAATAACCATAACCTCAGTATTAGGAAGCTCAGTTATAGACATAAAACGCCAATTTTGAGCTTTTAAGTCAAGCTGCAAGAAGAAAGAATTGCACACTGACCTGTATTCACTTCATCACCACCCAAGTGAAATAGTTCAAATGGGAATATTTTTCTCATATCTGCAAAATTTAGAAAAGGAGAATGAAAGAAAGTTATTTTTTTAGATCAGATTACATACTAGGGAAAGATATGAGCATAACTTGGTATTGTCCAAGGGTAGTTTTGACAAACTCCATAATACTGATATTTTTGTAAGATTCAAGGTAGAGTGGAAGAAGATATAAGCTAAACAAAGTGATGCATGTTTTATAGGGANTTAACCTGTTTGAATACCAGACAGGACATCGAAAGTAAACTTCTTCGAAACATCTAGTGGCTACTTACAGAAGGGTGATGGCCAAAGATCAGGATATCCAACACCCCTAAACAGAAATGAAGAGCGGATAGACGTTAATTTATTTCTGCTCTAGAAAATTTGTCATTAGAGATATTAAATTTTGGAGCATCCAATTGAAGTTCAAATTCGTAAAATGATTAGATCAATGCCAAAATAAAACTTTTCAAAAGTAGTTTCTGATGTCAAGACATAGGAATCCATTCAGAGCAAATTTTCATGACACAGCTGCATCCATTCCATAGCTAGAAAGCTTTAACTTTCTTTGGAAAACATAAGTATTTCTTGAAAGAAATATCTATATAAATAGATAAAGTAAAAGAAACTCTGAGGTTTTCAAGCAGCACCATTTTCAAGACGTTATTATAAGTTTATAAATCTACCAGATTATCATCACAGTAAAAAAGTATGAACATCACACAAGCTCTTTACCATGATGTTGCATGACCAGGGACATCCACTTCCGCCATCACATTTATGCTTGTGATAAACCCAGAAGATACTCATTATCTTGCTCGGTACTAAGAAAGATGAGAGGCACAAAAGGAAAAGAAAAAACGCCAAAAAATATAAAATCACGACCTATAATTCAAAATGCTCTGAATAATATGAAGCAGAAACACGTTACCTCTCATTTTGGAACAACACCTTCAACCAAAAAGATAAAATAATATAAATTTGAATAGGGAACACAATGCAAATATATGATACAAATGTAGAGACATTCTTGACTCTTGTCTCTGATTTAACAATAAAAACTCTAGTACATTGCAGCAAAAAGAAATATAACATAAATGCATAACATCTTACATAGAACGAACAACTGAAACATCAACTGGAGGGCCACCTTCAATTGTATTAATAATGTCTAGAATGACTGGTCCAGGGTCACTCTTGTGCAACTGAAGAGCTTGCCTAAAATGAGATAGATATATAATATGGCATGTCCCTGCCCTGGTTTCATGGAATTCAGGCAAATTGCACATGTTCCCTGTAGATAATGCAGAATAAAATGTAACCAAATGTCATATCAAATAAGACTCTACAAAACCAAGATGGAGAAAGGAAAATAAACATGTCGATATCATCTAAAAAACAAGTGTTGGAGTTTTTTTATCCTAACACTATGAAATACAACAGAGCAGGGGTATGGCATTACTGAACTAGAACATGATAATAATGATATTATAACAGCACTGCTACACACCTCACAAATATCTCTCTAAGTTCTAAAACAGATCACAATTTTGAGGAAGTAGCCATAAGTGATAAAGATTTAAGATTACAATTAGATAATATTAGATACTCTGAATAACTCTAAAATACAATTAATGACATACTCAAAGACACAAGCATGCATACATTAAGTTATAGAATCATTCAATACATTAATCAAATTTTTAAAACAAGCTCAACATGTTTTCCTCCAATCAAACCAGTGCCTTCAGGATTGAGTAATTAGAACCAGAAAAATAAAAAATACCTCCAACAGACCATTGATGCAACCTTCAGCTATGGCACCAAGGGCCAGGACAACAACTTCCCGTTCTTTCCGAGCATCATCCCCACCAGCAGACAACTTAGCCTGAATAAATTCTTATAACCTTTAGTATATCATGTGTCCTTCAACTCTTTACAACTGTGTTAATTTATTATCATGTATAGATCCTAATTTTTCGAATTGTTTTCCTTTCCCGTAAATCAGTTGAAATCTATGTAATATCTCCCATAACCTCTGCTTTCTAAAGTTGCTGCTGACGAATTATGAAAATGGCACCAAAGTTAACTCAGTTTTTTCCACAAATGTTGAGATATTCGGTATAAGACAATTACAAGGTAAAACAGAACTTACATTTTCAAGTCTCAAGGTACCACACATGCACCCAACAGCCCATGTAGATAATGCAGTTGCCTCCTCCTCAGCCAGAAGAGAATTATGAGTCTGAGAATAACAAACAAATAATGAAGTATTTTCATGAGGGCATGGCCATACGTTTTATTTAACCATTTGGAAGAGGAAGCAAAAATATAATATACCACAGCGTATTCACACTAAAACATAACTGCATAAAGAGTCATTCCTCATCAACGCATTCCGCAAAACATATGCAAGAATACACCAGACAACATAATAGTAACGAACACTAGTTAATAAAAAATCAACCAACATATCTGCTGTCAATTGACGTCAAGAAGTAAACAACAAAATTTAAGCTGTGGTTTCTATCATTCACCAACAAAATTTAAGCTGTGATATCCTTTATTACCCTTTTTTTTTTCATTCTTATTTCATACTCAACTCTAGAGTCTACACTTGTGCTAGTGTATCCAACACAATCTTAGCATATCATCACATCAACAATAAAGGTAATAAGCTACTAAATATAACTATTTTACTTGTGTCTTTGTTGAGACAAGAAATACTGGAGGATAAGTTTATTGTGGTTGTCCTTGTCATTATTACCTATAATCGTATTTTAAACAAACTTTACTTTTTTACAATTATAACTATTTAATTTAAAAGATTTATTTTATTATGATAAAAACAACATGCATATAAAAACATGACAAATGCATCATCTCGGCAAGTATTAATATAACATAAAAATCGGCCAATCAAACATATGCAGTCAATAAAAAAGTATGGTACTAACCATACCTCATGGCAATAACACACAACACCATGACAATATAACAAAAGAAGGTGGTTTGTTATAAGTAAAAGGAGTGAATAGTAATTTTTAATCTTAACTTGATAAAGAAAAAATAGGAGCTCCATACTTGATGTAAATCGGTTTGCTCTAATAGTCTTCAATGATGTTATTTTCACTAAAGTTTCGAAAAGGTCTTCAAATGGATTGGTTTCTTCTATTCCAAAAGTCTTCTACTTGTTTCTCTTACGCAAAAGTCTTCTATTCCAAAAGTCTTTGCCGTGACACACTAATAGGAGTAGAATTGTAGAATTGGAAGTCCTTAATTACACAGAATATGTAAGGCATTTATTGAAGGAAGGGAAACAATGAAAGTATAAGTTACATAACAAAACAAATAGTACTTTTGGTTTCTATCATTCACCAACATGCATTCTGAATCTTCCCCAAAATTGTCTTGCCCACAGCTATCTTCAACATATTCTAAATCTAAATCTCCAATGCTTTTCGTCAAGCTGTATTTTTAATCTTCAACATATTCCAATAAATTTAAGCTGTATTTTTACAATCCTACCCTTCAAGACCCAAATCAATTGATCATTAAAATCTAACCACTGTATAAGTGTAGGCCCTTTGATTAAATCCTAATTTTCAGAAGGTGAGACATTAGAAACAATTGGAAAAAATATATAGATTACCCATAAAAATGCAGTGTTTTTTGCTGTTAAGAGAAAACACGGACCTTATCATCATTGGATTGTACATTGGTTATTGTATGAGAAGGAATGTTATGGCAAAGGGAATCCAAATAAGTCCTTAACACCGATAAGAACCCCTTGGCAGCTTCTACTTGTTGGGAAAACAACAAAAGTGTATAAATTTAACACAGATTTAAATTTGAAGCAGATTCTCGTGCACGAGATCTTTTTGTTCTTCAAAAATCAACATGAAAACTAAATTAACAGGATAAAGAGGGGGGAAAGTGTTACAGAGAAGAATGTGAACTATAACTACTGATGGAAGAGTGGTTCCGAGAAGATGACTGTAGGCGCGACGCGAATCCTCGAAGTTTCTTCGAGAGAGAAGACTTCCAGAGAGAAGAAGCAGCGGAAATATGACAAAAACTCGAAGAAGAACAAGAAACAGAGTATTAAACTTGATAGAAACCCAGAAGAAGAAGGAAACCTATTCTCGACCAATTGATCGGTGTAAATCAAAGTTGAATCGGTGGAAAAGGTTTCTAATGGTGAAAACAAGGTTTTAATCGGTGGAATCGAAGGGAAATGGTGAAAAGGAGAAGAAACCCCGACAGAGGGAATGATTCGATGGAAAATGAAGGATAGTGGAAATGGAGATGATTCTGTGAGTGAAGAAGGATTACCGTGATGATGAACTGCGTGCGACAAGGAGATCTCACTCGGAAGACGCCAGGAAATCGAAATGGAGAGAAATGAGAGTGAGGATTGAAAAATAAAAGTGCTCTCGAGAGGAAACGGAATGAGACCTCGAAAGTAGCAACGAGGGAAGGAGACGTGAAAAATTAGAAGATATTAAAACTTATTTTTAAAACTGTTATAATACTTGAACTTATTTATAAGTTTGCAACTGTATTTTATATTATAACGGATTTTTAAAACTATATTATAATATATTTTAAACTTATTTACGAGTTTACCATCATATTTTATACTATAACTAATTTACAAAAATATATTATAATATGCTTTTATTATAATGGATAATTTTTGTCCATCATAAAATAGGTAGTTATAAAAAGGTAATTTTCCATTAGTGTTTAATACGATAGTCATGTTTTGAAAAATAGATTCTCTTCGTTACAAATAGTTAGCAATTTTTCGTTACTAATAATCAAAATCAAGAAACAAATCAAAAATAAATTAATACTTTTGTGATTAAAAAATAAAACCCTCTTAATTTTTTTTCTTTCTCTGCGCAGCTTTTTCTTGTTTTCAATTGAGAATTTTGAATTGGCTCCCTCTGAACAGAAATTATTGTTCAGAGATGTTTAAGAGCGATGAAATGAGATTAATATGGTGTTCAGTTTAGCAGATATGCAAGGACGAATTCAAATGGATTTGCAAGATACGTTCTTTTACAATCCCTTATTAATATGCGAAGATTTGGAGGGAATTTATTTCAAATGTCAACTTTGCCTTTCATAATTTGTATAATTCCACTTAAAAAAATAAACTATTCGATTCCAAAGTTGAATAATCGATTCCAGCACATGGTTAACAATAAATAATTCACGTATTCGGATCTCTATGATAATGAATCAATTAAACATTCCCAATAATATTTAGACACGTAGTTTAGAGGAGGGAGGAGAATCTTGGTTAGGTAAACGAAATCGACGTAATTGCAAACGTAACATATAGTCTTCTTCGTTTAAACAAGAACATTCCAGAACTATCTCCGCATTTTTGTTTTGGTTATAAATATCATCACCTCTCCTGCAAGTACAAGGCATCTAGCAAGAAAGCCAGTTCAGAACCTTAGTTGGAGTTGGTGATCCTGTGAATCCAGTAATGGAAGACGAGGTTGTTGTGTTGGATACATGGGCCAGCATGTTTGGGATGCGGGTTAGGATTGCATTGGCAGAAAAGGGTGTTAAGTACGAACACAGGCTAGAGGATCTCAGAAACAAGAGCGCTTTACTTCTGCAGATGAACCCTATTCACAAGAAGATTCCAGTTCTGATCCATAATGGGAAACCCATATGTGAATCTGCAATAATAGTGCAGTACATCGATGAGGTCTGGAACCACAATCCTCAACTCATGCCCTCTGACCCATATGAAAGAGCTCAAGCCAGATTCTGGATGGATTACATTGATAAAAAGGTTTGTGCTTTTCGTTTGTTGTCATCTCTTTTTGTTCTGCTTTATATTTTGTTTTTGTTAGCAATTCTGGTTTTGTGATATTGGTTGCAGGTGTATGATACATGGAGGAAAATGTGGCTTTCTAGCGGAGAGGAGCATGAGACAGGGAAGAAGGAGTTGATCTCTATCTTTAAGCAACTGGAAGAGACACTTGGTGACAAACCTTTTTTTGGGGGTGACATTTTTGGCTTTGTTGATGTTGGTCTGATCCCCTTTTATAGTTGGTTTTATACGTATGAGACATATGGTAACTTCAAAATGGAAGCAGAATGTCCTAAACTCATAGCTTGGGCCAAGAGATGCATGGAGAGAGAGACCGTGTTCAAAACACTTCCTGATGAAAAGAAGGTGTATGCTTACATCGACGGCATAAAGAAAGAACTTTATTCAAAATAGAGTTTTCATGAACTGACCCAATTAAAATTTACACTTTAAATATAGTACTAAAAGGCCTTGTCTAATTTTAGCTTGGGTTCTTTGTGTCTTGGGTGATTTATTTTTTGATAGACACTTTGGTGTGTCTGCTCTGTTTTAGATTATGGCAAGATGTGAATGTTAAGTCTGCACTTACCATCAATAAAAAGTTGTTTCATGTACTAGTCAAAACTATATATGTTTCTTCTTATTAATAGATAAATTAAACACTTACTTGATACATTAATAGTTAAAATTACTCGTTTATAATTTCAGAAACCAAAATAGAACACACGATAAACTTAAAAAATAAGAGTATAGTAATAGGTTAACACGTCTACGTCTCACTTACACTCATTTGACATTAAGTTTTTTTATAGTGGGTGTGGGTAAAAGGGAAAAAAGTAAGTAAGAATAGTGTCAAATGAATGTAAAAAATTTAGGTGTATCAAATAATCATTTCTCAAAAATAATATTTGGGTTTCGATTTTCTTTGCTTCTCATTCAAAATTTACATTTAAGTTTTGTTTTTTCTCACGACGCAATATTCTTGGTCGATCTTTGTTGGTGTCCTTGAACTGTATCAATTGGTAGTGTTTGAAGTAGGCTTATAATCGTTGCCTTCTTGATTTTACAGACTTTGTTTGAAAGGTAATAATAGACAAATTATTTTGTTTATCTTTGACATTTGAGTGAGAAAATGTATTATTGTCACTCGCAATCTTGAGTCCTTGGTACCTTCTTAGCATGAGAAGGGTGGCCATTGAATTGTGTTTGGAACTGAGTGGATATTATCGAGTTTGGAACTGAGCCTCAATTGGAGAAGAAACTTAAGTTTGCAGCAAATGTTTCTTCTGGAATCATTTTTGGAAGGGAGCTTGTGAATTCTCCTGCCAATTTGTTAACGTCAGGTTCATATTAAACTAATGTTTATATGTTGCAGATAGGTCAATTTGACTAAACTTCTTACCAAGCTCTACAAAGAAAGTAAAATAAAGCAAAGTTTTGAAAAAATTTAAAAATTAATTCATATATCTCAACTTTAATCTTGTATGTTCATGGGTTTGGTTTGACCCTAATGTTTTTTATTTATTTTTTTTTCTCATTTTCTTTTAATAATATTTGTCATTTATATATCTCAGGTTTTTAATATAGTAATGCCATTTGTAATAAAAAAACTTAAGACTTGATTGTGGAACTTTGGCAATTAAAAGGTTTTTGTAGATTGAAAGGTAATACAAGCTGGACCATGCATACACATGCACACATGTTATTAAATTCTACTCTTAATGACTTACAATTCTATGTTTCAACCCTATAATAGAGTAAATGAAATAACAATATAAGTCAATACCAGATACCATGGCCGTGATATGTGTATTATTTTCTAGTTTAATAAGGCATGACAAAGATATTAATGAAATTGCGAACTGATAAATATTTTTACCTTTAATAAAAAGTTCCTTTAAGGGTGTACTTGTAGGGTAAATAATTATTTTTTGCATAACGAAGGTTATCAAACTTGAGAATTTACGTAAACTCATGAGAATTGAGTAAATTCGACTCATAAACTCAACTCATAAATTCGTAAAAGTTTACTTTAGATAAAAAAATTATATAAATAATATCTTAATTCAAATAAGTCTACAAAATTATATAACTTTAAATAAATAAAATTTATAGATATATTGTTTATAAAATAAATATTGTAAAATATAAATACTTGGATTATTGTCATTAATTTTGATGCATTTCATTAAATATATAATAAAAAAAGACCAAACGACCTCATTTTTCTTAATTTTTCCCCTTTTCAAGCTCACAGAATCACTCCAAACTTGCGATTTTATACGATCTTACCGATTTCACAGTCAATTCTATTAAGTTTACGCAGAAAACGAGTTTACCTCCGAGCTCAGAAGCCATGTCTGAGAACGTAAACCCGTAAGAGTTTAAGAGTTAACTTGAGAGTTTGATAACCATGTGCATGACTTCCTCTATAATACCGTGCACATATGTTAGAGATAAACCATGTTTGCCCAAGATTTTAATAATTCAAAGTTGGATTATGTCTTACACGTTACTTTTCATTCACCATAAGCTTTCTAAGTATAGCATTTTATTCTTTGACCATACCTCTTGGTACACACCAAAGTTGTAGCATAGATACAATCACTTCTGTTTTGTTGGGAAGTAAAATGGGTATGTACGATGATAGTAAAGATAATCACGCAAGGAGCCTTAGTGCAAATTAATACTCCCAATTGTTCAACCTTATTTTTTTAATTCCAAGTTGTCATAAGTCATGTGCATCTTGATGCAGTTTTAAATCTCTTCTTGTTTTAGTTATTCTATTATGCTATGTTTCTTTCATTTGATTGAGCTCTGAGTGTTTGAAAAGCTTTTAATCAACCAAATAAGGCAATGAGAACATGTTCTAACCTTGGTGATACAAGCTGAAGCACTAGAAATCAATTCTAGTTTCAATTCTGTTTTAAATTGTGAATCTATTTTTCAGTTGAATTTCCTTGATTCTAAAGCTTTGTACAACTTTGTTTGATGTTGTTGAAGGTTGCAAAAGGTGTAGCAAACCATAACAAGCAATGAAATGCAATATGCATAACTTGGTTGCTCAAAACCATTAGAACTATGTTGTTTCAATTTCTTTCCAAGCTTTTCACTGTGCTTAAATGTTTGAATTGTGTAATCTAAGTTTGAATCATGCTAAGCTTCATTGTTCTAGCTTAGTTCATTATAATTAAACTTCCTTGAGTCAATTTCAGTGTTGTTATAGTCTTTGAATATGTTAAACTTGATTTTCGTGGTGTGTTTGATGAAAAATCTACATAGTTGAGTCATTATAGGTCATTTTTCGTGCTGCAGTGATTTTTTGATGTTTGAGAGTTTAAACAAGTCCAATTTGATGTCTTAAAAAACTGTTAGAACAATTTAATTGAAGTCAGATTAACCTGTGTGCAATTTAGTGTGTTGAAATTCGATTTGGCTTATAGCCAGACCTGGTTCAGTGATTTAAAATGGAACTAAATGATTAAAATAAGTAAATGAAAGTGCTAAAAAGGATAAAGAACCGTGCAACCCAATCAAAAACTAAAAACATCAAAATTGGTTTTCTTTGAGGCATTTCATTAAACACCTTTGGTTTTTATCAAACAGTTTCGAGTTAAAGTCATTTCAACCTGCATTTTGATTTCTTTGCTTTATTAATATGTTATAGCACCTTTCTTAAGATCCGTTTGAGTGCCTACTTCTGTTCTACACCTACTTTTATTGCTTTTAAGCTTTTTGGCCTCTTAAGTTATCCAATTGAAGTCAAATTTTGGAGTTGAAACTGGTGCAGATTGCTAATCTGTTTGATGACTATTTTGAATGATTTTAATGGTGTTGTGAAGTCCAATTGGAGCATTCAAGTTGCAGAACCATTCCCCTACTAAGGTAGCATCTTAGAAAGTGAAAAAGGAGCAAAATTATGAAATTAAAGGGGTTGTCCAACAAGCAGAACTTGCACTTTCCACCAGCATAAAACACTAAAATTTAACAACTCTTGTAGCCAAATTTGGAAACACAAGCCAAATAGGAAAGTGATGGTGAGATTGATTATCTATCATCCAAAAGAAAGTTGGTACTGGAGATAAAATGCCTAAAACAAATCAGAAAGAGTGTTTGTGAGGTTACACCTAAAGCAAAATTGCCTTGACCGAGAGAAAATTTTGTTTGAGTTTCCAAGTGCTGAAAAAACTATTTTGCCAAATCTGAATTGTGCCTTTTTAGTGAGACTTTTACAGTTTCTGATTTAAAAAGAATTTGATGTGATAAAAAGGGTTTTGAATTAAATTATTGGTTTAAAACTCTTTTTGGTCCCTAAGTTATAAGCGGGTGTTCAGTTTAGTCCCCGCTTTTAAAAATGTCAACCTTTGGTCCCTACGTTATAAAAAATGTTTCAAATCAGTTCCTGCCATTAAATATCCACTAACGGAGTTAACTTTTTCTTTCTCTCTCTTCTGCTCCTCTGAATTTCTCTGAACACTAACAGTTTTTTCTTTCTCTCTCTAAATTTCTCTATTTCTCCTTCTTTATGTTTAAATATATATTTTTCTCTCTCCTCACTCAAAACTCACCAGAATTGTCAGAAGGTCACTAGAGCAGCTTCCTCCATGTAACAGTTTCTATTTCTCATACAACATACAGAGATGTTGTTGGGCATGACAATCCCAGATAAATATCCTTCATTTCCTATTAAACAAATCAAATTATATTCACATCAGGTATGTATGTACATACAGGATAATTGTTACGCAAAGCTGGTAAGCTCTAAATAATACATGATTATATATACAGCAGCACAATAACATAGTCTCATACTATGGAACAGAGCAATAGTTAGTGTTGATTCCTAGCCGCAAATTGTGCTTAACAACTGGCCACCAATTCCACGACATCCACTATTGCTTCGCAGATTCTGGTGTATCTAGTTGACGTATTTTAACTTGGTAAACCTTTTTGGTCTAGTTATCATAAGTTGTTGGCCCCAATGCAGCTTCTTGATTCCTAGTAGGCATGTCATTCGTAGGTTGTGGTTTAGTCATCCATTTTGTAGATGGTATTGAAGGATCCATGTTCTGCACAAACCGGGGTTGTAAATTGGCTATTGGTCTGGAACTTGGAAGCCTTAATGACCTGGGTCTCTCTCTTTCCTCCATCGATAGAGCAGAAAACTCAATTTTCACATTGTGGAATTGTTCTTCACGCTGTAACCTATCGCGTATCTTAAAATGTTGTCTGTCACTATGTCCACCATGTTTTGGTGTAGTCATCATGCCATGGTGATTATTTTGCCCATTATAACCACTTGCGTTCTCACCATAATATTTTCCATATCCAGCTAATCGAAGCCTGTTCGTTTTATGATGGAGTGGAGGTTGCTCCAGCATTCCATGGGATGTGTCATTTGATTTAATGTTGAGGGTGTTCTTAATAAGTCGATGAGCTGCTTCTCCTAGTTGATATCCAGTGATGGCTCCAGATACTCGTGGCCTGTGGTATGCATCATATACAGAATGATCAGGCAAATCAGGTATCTCCAATAGAATAAATGACAGGTTCCATGAGTTGATAAACAAAAATAACTTAAAACCTAATAAAGAAAAACACTAACCACTTCCATGAGCTAACACCCTGATAATAATAGTGACAAATCCAACAAAGGCCTTCCACATATTTCAAGATCTAAAAGACAACTAAAACAATGAGCTGAATTAAAAAGAAAAGGTAGAAATATGTTTGTATGCTTTCCTTTCTAAGTCAGAATGCATATAAATGGACACTGTCAACATTTAAAAGATTAAATAACATGTGTGGACATTAGATTTGAATATAAAAGCATATCTAACAACTGCAATTTTTTGCATGATTAGACTTTTGATACACCAAACTTTTCAGCATAATATCTTTCCTTGTATCCAGGATCTCCTAATTTAACCTGAAAAATCATTTTAGTTTGAAATTGATAAGCATTTCTAAATTTCTCATTGCATTTGATGGGTCAAACATTGGCCTAGCCTCCCTGTCACAAACATGATTCCCTTAGTGTTTGTTTGGAAAAACTTGTAGAATTACTTTTGCAGTCCCGAAAAGCAGTTTAGGTGGTGTTCCAAAACATGCTGTAGAAAATTAAAACATAAATAAAGAAAATAATCTGGCAATATATCTTAATATTTAACCTTATCCACAAGCGAGGCTCGGGGTTGTCGAGGCATTTCTCCTCTTTCCCTTGCTCTAATCTCTTCATTATTTTCTGCAACCGGTAAATATATTCACATGCCAAGAAGCAGTAACATATAAAAGCATATTAAAAGAACATGTAGCTGGTGGAGGAGGTGGTGCTGGAGGAGGGTTTGGTGGTGGTGAGTTTTGAGTGAGGAGAGAGAAAAATATATATTTAAATATAAAGAAGGAGAAATAGAGAAATTTAGAGAGAGAAAGAAAAAGCTATTCAGAGAAATTCAGAGGAGCAGAAGAGAGAGAAAGAAAAAGTTAACTCTGTTAGTGGATATTTAACGACAGGGACTGATTTGAAATATTTTTTATAACTTAGGGATTAAAGGTTGACATTTTTAAAAGCGGTGACTAAACTTAATAGCAGCTTATAACTTAGGGACTAAAAAGTGGTTTAAACCCAAATTATTTGATGTGGTTTACAACTCAAGGTGTACATTTTAACTTGCCAAAGTTGATCAAAACAGTTTCACCAAGTCTTAATTAAATTATTTTTCTTTTCTTGTACTAACTAATTAAGTTCTGTCTAGTCTGGAATGTTTGGTGGCTATAACAATGCAAGTCTATGAATCTTAAAGGAAGACTTGGAGTTGATCCTTGATATAGGCAACATGCAGATCATCAAATCTCCTTTTGATTGCATCTCAATTGTTATATCCAAGTTGTTCCATAGTAGAAAACATGTCCTACAGTAGCTAGTTTTGGTCTACAAAAATGTGAAACAACAATGTATAAGGGCTGAAGGATCCAAACAAGCATGGAAGCAGCTCAACAAGTTTCAAAGTAGTCCATACATGGAGCAACATAGTAGTGTAGCTTAATCCTCTTGGAATTCTAAATTTGTAATCTGTTTTAGATTTAATTTTCTTTTGTTTTTCTTGTAAAAGGCCATTTAAGACCAAGTGTTTGGAAGAGTCCTTGATGTAGTTGTAAGAATAAAAAACCACATATTCTTGAATGGATGACCACTTATTGCACTAAGTAATATGACCCTTTATATTTAACTTAAAACATTTGTTTTAGTTGTACATAACAAGGTTAATAAATAATCACATAACACTTACTATATAATCACTAACTGTACCAAACTAATATCATCCTTCATATTGAACATAAACATTTTTTAATTGTACAAAACCAACTTCAGAAATAACCACATCAGAATGAGTACATAACCAGTTACTGCATCAATAAATGTGATGAAATTTATCCTCAAGAACCACTAGATTTGTTCTACATAACGATTTTAGTTGTACAGAACCAACTTCATAAATAACTACATAGGAATGAGTACATAACCAGTTACTACACCAATAAATGTGATGAAATATATCCTCAAGAACCACTATATTTGTTTTGCATAACGAGTTTCATACTAGACCACAAACCCTTGATTGGATAACCACTTACTGGACTAACTAATATGATTCTTCATATTCAACTTAAGCATTTTTGTAGATGTACATAAACAACTTAAGAAATAACCACATACAATTGAGTACATAACCACTTACTACACCAATAAATATGACAAAATTTATCCTCAAGAAACAGTAGATTTGTTGTATATAACAACTTTCATACTATACCACATACCATTGATTGGATAACCAGTTACAACATCAAACTCATTTGATCCTTCATATTGAACTTAAGTCGTTTTTTAGTTGTTAAGAACTAGCTTAAAAAATAACCACATACGAATGAGTACATAACCAATTATTGCACTAATAAATTTGGTGAAATTTATCCTCAAGAACCCCTAGATTTGTTCTACATAAGGAGTTTGATACTACACCACATACCTTTGAATGGATAACCACTTATTACACCAAACTCATTTGATCCTTCATATTGAACTTAAATAGTTTTTTAGTTGTACAAAATCAACTTTAGAAATAACCATATACGAATGAGTACATAACCAATTACTGCACCAATAAATGTAATGAAATTTATCCTCAAGAACCTCTAGATTTTTTCTACATAATGAGTTTGACACTACACCACATACCCTTGATTGGATAATCACTTACTGCATCAAACTCATTTGATCCTTGAACTTAAGAGTTTTTTAGTTGTATAGAACCAGCTTCAGAATAACCACATACAAATGAGCACATAACCAGTTACTGCACCAATAAATCTATCAGTGTAATGTTTTTAAGTGTTTATCACTAGTTTGTATTTACATGAATATTTTTGATAGTTTAGTATCCACAATAGTGATGTGATATTCCATCATGCAGGTGTATCCTACTTGTGATTGGGTGACAAACCTTTTTATGGAAATGAGAAGTTTGGCTTTGTTGATATTGCTCTTATCCCTTTCTACAATTGGTTTTATACTTTTGAGGCATATTTTGAAATGGAAGCACAATGTCCTAAACTTGTGGCTTGGGCTAAAAGATGCATGCAGAGAGAGACTCTGTCCACCATTCTTTCTAATGAGAAGGAGCTTTACATTGCAGTTGTGGAAATGGAGAAGAATTTAGAAACTTAATGTGTACCTTTATGCTTTTATTGTATGCCTTTGTTTTGAGTTTGTTTAGCTTGTTTTTGGGTGTTTTACATAAGATTGATTAAGTTGTGAGATTTATAGAGGGATTAAGGTGAGGCATATATGAATATTTTGTTTTAAATTTATGCAATTATATACTATCAATAAAATCTCATTTATTATGGAATTTTGTTTTCTTTACTAACCAACATCCAGTCAGAAAACTATAAAACCCTATATCTTTTGCATTTCTAGCATCATCTTGATGGTATTTTTGTTGTTTCTTCTTAAGTACTTTATATAGATGGATTTATCAAAAAAAAAATTATCTATAATAAATGTGTGGTAAGTTATTAACGAAAATATTTATTAATAATATAAATTTTAAACTACAAAAAAAATTATTATAAATTTTACTAATAGAATAATTACATTTATCAATAATTTAAATTATAAAATTTATTGATAAAATTTGCTCATAAATTTATATTTATCAATAAATATTTTGTTCTTCGATAATATTTTGTTGGGAATAATGTATATTTTTGTAGTGATTGGAAGCTTACTTCAATTGCACATAACACAGGCTACAGGCGTTAGCTAAACTAATTTAAAATCGGCACTACAAATTAAACATTTATTATTTTGAAAATTTTAAATACTTATTAGAGATTGCGTCGGAAAAACACTCTAAAGCAACAAGATGATATAATAAATTAAATTTAGCAAATCAAAAGTGAACACTAAAAAAGAATAAAGATTAATATCAAAAAAAGCGTATACAAAATACCAGAATAAATTAAATTCGATAACTAAAAGCTTACAATAAAGTTAAATTTATAATTAAAGATTAAATATGTTTTTTTTTCTTAACTATATGTGATTTTAGATTAATTCTTTCTTTCAAAACATATTTATCTTTATCATTAAAAAAACTATTTTTCGTTTTCGGTAACCAATGAAGTTAATTTTTATATGACATGACTAACAATGTGTCACGGCCAATTTAAATTTTGTTTTAATTCTAATTAAATTTTAAAAAAAATATTAAATTGTAGAAATTAAAAACATATTTAATTTTATGGTTAAAATTATTTATAGTATTTAAAAAGTTAAAATTAAAAAGAAGCATCTACGTAAAAGTATTAAATATAAGTGTTAGTCTTAGTCCTTGCTTTCTCAAATTATTATGAAATGCAATTGAATTTATTGAGACACTTTCCCATCCAATTTTTCCCGTGTTACAACTACCAATATGCTTAGGAATTGGAATTCTAACCCAGACTCTCATCCAACCATAAATTGAATTGCAAATCCCGTTGGATTTGAATATAACAAGGACAGCAAATCTAGGACATCACCTGTTTTCAAAATTCAAATAAAATTACGTCCAAATTTAATTGAAAGTTCAAATTCACTTTCAAATCCAATTTAAGTCAGAATTCCATATTCATATCAATTTAAATCTTAAGATAAAACCATCTAAATAAATTTTGTTTTGATGTTTAATATAACATTTAAACAAAATACCATTTAATCTTTTATGATAAAAGAAAAAAAGTGCTAAGCACTATCTTAAGTATCTTAAGCGATATAAGAGTTTTTAACTAATGAATGTTTGATAGTCTAGAATAAGCGTTAAATGCTATAGGATACTAGGGGAGTAAGATTTAGATGGTGGGGTGATTAATGTTTAGTCTTCTATAGACTATATATATGTTTATAGTTTTATTCTAAGTTGGTCTGTATGAAGTCAAATATATAGTTATGTTTTTTATATCTATGACGAAAACTTTTATTCCTCATTTTTGTCGATTATTCTATTTTATCAATTATGTAATAACTTTTAGGCTTAATACCTCTCTTGGTCCTTGTATTTGTGTGAAAATCTCAGTTCAGTCCTCAAGTTTTAAACTGTCTCAATTGGGTCATAATTTTTGTAAAAATGCACACATCTTACCCCAACTGTTAACTGATCCCAAACGGCGTTAAGCTTAGCTGACGTGGTATGCTGACGTGTTGGCTTAATCCCTTCTTGGTCCTCGTATTTGTGTGAAAATCTCAGTTCGGTCCTCAAGTTTTTAATTGTCTCAATTGAGTCATAATTTTTATAAAAATGCACACATTTTACCCCAATCGCTAACTGATCTCAAACGACATTAAGTTTAGCTGACGTAGTAGCCAGGGGACATGCTGACGTACATTAATTAATTATATGAATTATGACGTCAGCTAAACTTAACGCCGTTTGAGATCAGTTAACGATTGGGGTAAAATGTGTGCATTTTTACAAAAATTATGACCCAATTGAAACAGTTAAAAACTTGAGGACCGAACTGAGATTTTCACACAAATACGAGGACCAAGAAGGGATTAAGCCAACACGTCAGCATACCACGTCAGCTAAACTTAACGCCATT
>NC_028355.1:30192223-30217045 GCF_000741045.1 Vigna radiata var. radiata | reverse complement strand
AAAATTATGACCCAATTGAGACAGTTCAAAACTTGAGGACCGAACTGAGATTTTTACACAAATACGAGGACCAAGGGAGGTATTAAGCCTAACTTTTATATAGTGTAATGCTATATATATAGTGGGATGTTACAAAGGGCGGTGGAATGGACTAGGATTCGAATGTTGCTCTTTCCTCTTTTGTGGGGTAGAAATGGATGAATGTCTTACTCGTAGGGTTCCGGCTAATGTTGAGCATAATATTGATGGGACCAACATTGGAGTTTTTCTCAAAAGCTTTGAGAAGCAGGAGAGATAGGTCCAAAGTTACGGTAGAGGACAACTAGAATCAACTTGTTTTAGTGAATAGGAGTGGTGTGGTGAAATATGGAAGATTACATATGTTTGTAAAGATAGTAGGTTTTGGCATGGGTTGCCTTTATTTGACAAACTTGTGTAAAGCTATTGAGATTATGAGATTAGCAGTTATCTTGTCTTAAAAGAAGAGTTATTGATTTGTAATTGTTTTCCATGATCTTATTTCTGTATGTTATTATTGTTAGCTTGTAATTGTTTTGTATAATCTTATTTCTCTATGTTATTGTTGTTAACTTATCTTATTAGTTGCGTTTGTTGTGATGATCGTATAATATTTATGTTATGTGGAAGCAGATAATAATGATCATACAAATAGTTCAGATATTATTTAAAAGCAATGAGAGGATGAGAAAGATTAAAAAAGGAGAATCTTGATTAATTTTGTTGTTAATATGATTTGTATTTTTAGACAATGTAATGTTAATTATAAAATTGGATTATGTGATCCACTCTCCTTGTATTATTTTATAACGTGTATTATAATGAAGCGGACATATTAATAATTTAAAAAAAAAGTTGAATTACTACGTTTTCATAACATCCAAATTCAGGATGTTACAAAAGCATTTTAATAGACCCTTTTAATTTACTTAAATAATTGTTACAAATTTCCAAGTTATAATAAAAATTCGTATTTAAGTTGGAAACAAAATCTAAAGAAGAAAAATTAAAAAAATTAATGATTTTTAAAAATTAATAATTTATTATATCACATAATAATATTTAATAATGATATAGTGATACAATAAGATAATAATATTAATATAATAATAAAAATGAAATATTGATATAAAATAATAAATAAATAACTTAANAATGATATTGTTAATAAAATAAATTATAAATTATTACAAATAATATTTCATTATTATTAAAAAACGAAAGTTATAATATTTTCAAACTTTAGAAAATAAAAAAATAAATAACTATTTCAATTTTATTTTATTTTTCTAAAATTCAGATTCATATTGTCAACAAAAAAATTTAAAATTTAAAATATATGATAACTAAGTTTAAATTTAAAATTTTGGAATTACGAATGAAAAAATTGTACAATAAAGACTTTTTATGAATTTTTTCAATATGTTTGAACAATTTTCACATAATAATAAAATTAAAAATATTATATAAAATAATAAATAAATAATTAAATTTTAACATTATTAATAAAATATTAATATAATATTTTATGTAAAATTTAAAATTACAGGTTAAAGTTAATATTTTTGTTAATTTACTTCTAATTATAATAAAAACAAAATTTGGTGGTAAAATATTCCCGTGACAATTCAAAATAGAAAAAAAGTTTGTTTTTACACGCTGAGAAAAAATATATTTATTTGACACAATGTTTAATAATATAATAAAATAATTATGATTTTAAATTAAAAAAATAAAAAATTATTATTTTTTCGTGTTATATAAATGTTTTTCTCGTCTGTGTCAAAGTATTACTATCCTTCAAAATACTAGGTAATATACATTTTTATGAGTATGAAAAAGTCAGAAATAGACGTGGGAAAATAAGAAATTCTGAAACTCAAAAGGAACTTTTGAAGAGCACTAATTAGACACAAAATGTACAAGCACCACTGTTTCCTCACTTTAGTTCTTTCATTCCGCTGTTTCTAGGCACACACAACCAAAGTCTGGAAAGAATGAAAAAGTGGTCAGATTGCATTGCACGCCAATCGTAACCACCAATATGTTTTGAAGGTGAAATCTGACAGAGAAAACTAGGGCCAGATTTCAGAAGCTCTAACATTGTTGGGTTTTGGAAGAACGGTAATGAAAAGCACACGTGAGAAACATTGCAAACCAACGTTCAAAAGCATGTTTTGCACTTTAAATTCATTTTTACTTCTTGGGATGTCAACATTCGAATAACGAATTTGGATATCCATTTCCATATCCGACTATGATATACAAGTTTAAGAGTGAATGCATACACATGTTTCATGTTAAATAATGATCCTTACACAACATTTTTTTATTAATATTTGAATATCATGTACATGTCATTATGTGATTATTTCATGATAAGTTTATAATTATTATTATTGACTGTGAAATGATTTTAGACCAATCACAGAATAACAGGTTGATAATATTTAAATATTGTCAAAAAAATATTGTCTAAATATCATTATTCATGTGACAATGGCAAAAGAAACTTTCCCACCTTTAATGCCAACCACTGACAGGACCACCATCTCCTCTGGCTGCTTGACCACCACTTCCTCCAGCTGCTTGACCACCACTTTCACTAAAAATATTTCTCAATCTCTTTGGATGACCACACTAAAGGAAAAAAAGGAAGGAAAATAAACGAAGTGCTCATTAATTGCGAGGCTATTTAAGGAATTTGGAGGTGTAGGATGAAAGAGGTGGAGGTGCAGAATGAAACATCCTTATAAATATCATCACCTCTCCTGTTGATATAAGGTATCTCTAGCAACAAGCCAGTTCAGAACCTGAGTTGGAGTTGGTGATCCTGTGAATACAGTAATGGCAGACGAGATTGTTCTGTTGGATACATGGGCAAGCATGTTTGGGATGCGGGTTAGGATTGCATTGGCAGAAAAGGGTGTTAAGTACGAAGGCAAGGAAGAGGATCTCAGAAACAAGAGCGCTTTACTTCTGCAGATGAACCCTGTTCACAAGAAGATTCCAGTTCTCATCCATAATGGGAAACCCATATGTGAATCTGCAATAATAGTGCAGTACATCGATGAGGTCTGGAACCACAACCCTCAACTCTTGCCCTCTGACCCATATCAAAGAGCTCAAGCCAGATTCTGGATGGATTACATTGATAAAAAGGTTTGTGCTTTTCGTTTGTTGTCGTCTCTTTTTGTTCTGCTTTATATTTTGTTTTTGTTAGCAATTCTGGTTTTGAGATATTGGTTGCAGGTGTATGATACATGGAGGAAAATGTGGCTTTCTAGTGGAGAGGAGCATGAGACAGGGAAGAAGGAGTTGATCTCTATCTTTAAGCAACTGGAAGAGACACTTGGTGACAAACCTTTTTTTGGGGGTGACATTTTTGGCTTTGTTGATGTTGGTCTGATCCCCTTTTATAGTTGGTTTTATACGTATGAGACATATGGTAACTTCAAAATGGAAGCAGAATGTCCTAAACTCATAGCTTGGGCCAAGAGATGCATGGAGAGAGAGACCGTGTCCAAAACACTTCCTGATGAAAAGAAGGTGTATGTTTCCATCGACCGAATAAAGCACTTTTTTCAAGATAGAGTTTTCATGAACTAACCCAATTGAAATTTGCACTTTAAATATGGTACTGAAAGGCCTTTTGTAATTTTAGCTTGTGTTCTTTCTGTCTTGGGTGATTTATTGTTTGATAGACACTTTGATGTGTCTGCTCTGTTTTAGATTCTGTTTTATGGCAAGATATGAATGTTAAGTGTGCACTTACAATCAATAAAAAGTTGTTTCATGTACTAGTCAAAACTATGTTTCTTCTTATTAATAGAGAAATTAAACATTTCCTTAATATTATAGTATTTGTTGGAGGGTAATTTGGTGGGTGTCTCACTTGATACATTAATAGTTAAAGTTACTCGTTCATACTTTCAGAATCAAACTATATCACACATGCACGTAGAAAATAGAGCACACGGTAAGTGTTAAAAATATTATCAAGTAAAACTAGAGCAACGATAAGAATAAGCAAAAACACGACTTTAACTTAGTGTGAATAAGGTATTAACTTCAATATATACAATTAACTTCTCACTCGAGACAACTTAGATATATTATATATATTGTTATAACTAATAAATATAAGACATACTTATACTCATATATTATATACGAAAACACATGTTCAGTGTTCTAAGTAAGACACGTGAACATTGCTTTTATTACAAAAGTTAAGTGGTCCCCATATGATATTTATGAGACGATACAAACAAAACAAAGTTGTGCTAAATGATAAAAGACTAGTCGTTTAATTTTCACAAACTACATATATTATCTGATACATGTAACTCTTCAATCATCTTACCATGCAAATCGTCTAGGAATTTCTTAGACAAATCTCCACCTTGAACTTGTGAGAAGGTAAAGTAAATCTGATTTAAAAGGTTCTTCATTTATTCAACACACCAGAAAAGATATACAGTAATGGCACTATATACAGCAAAGGATTAATCTAGAAAAGGGTAAATCTAGAAAAAGTAAAAGTATCAGCTGTCATAGTATCTACCACAATATGAAAATAAATCCTAACAAATTAACAATAAAGGTAACAGATAAAATGTGCAGTTGGCAGAGATAAAATGACCATCTGTGATGAAAGCAGAAACCGTGTCTTGCTCACACCCTCCCTCAAGATGGGTGGTGAATGTTTAGCAAACCCATTTTGGACAAATTAGCATGAAAAAGTCCAGGATAAAAAGACTTAGTTAACATATCTGTCAATTGATGCTTGGAAGGAACATGTGAAATGACAATGAGACCATCAAGAATCTTAACACGTATGAGATAACAATCCACTTCGATATGTTTGGTTCGTTCATGAAAGGATGGATTCTTGGCCAGCTGAATTGCAGACTGATTATCACAAAAGGTGGGAAAAGGAAGAGGAATTTTAAGGCGCAAGTCATCAGCAATATATTTTAACAACTGTAGTTAACAAGCAACAGAAGCCAAAGCTCTATATTCAGCTTCAGTAGAGCTTCTAGAAACCGTGGATTGTTTCTTAGATTTCCAGGAAATAAGACAATGGCCATAAAAGACACAATATCCCGTGATGGACTTGCGAGTGAGGGAACAAGTAGCCCAATCGAAATCCGAAAAAGCTTGAATTCGGTGAGGGTTGGAGGAAGGATAAAATAAACCAAGACCTGGACAACTTTTGAGGTATCTCAAGATTCTGAAAGCAGCATGGAGATGAGATTGTCGTGGCTTGGACATGAATTGGCTAACTTGTTGAACANCAAAGGAGATGTCTNGACGAGTATTAGTTNAGTATTGCAGCTTACCAATCAATCTTCTGTAAGCAGTGGGATCTGAAACAAGAGCACCTTCATCATCCTTAAGCTTAACAGTGGGATTCGAAGGAGAAGTGGCAGGTTTGCAACCAGGTAGACCAAATTCTGACAAGATTTCCAAGCAATATTTTCTTTGATTTAGGACAAGGCCTTGTTGTGATCGAGCAACCTCAAAACCAAGAAAGAATTTGAGAAAACCCAAATCTTTGATGCTGAATTTATGATGTAAAAATTGTTTGACATCAGTAATGGCCTGCATGTTATCTCCAGTGAGCACTATATCATCAACATAAACCAATAAGGCAATAAAAGAGTTAGAGGAATGATAGGTAAACAGAGAATGATCAGCAGAACTCTGTGAGAACCCATAGGAAATTAATGCAGATGTAAGCTTGGAATTCCACTGTCGAGAAGCTTGTCTAAGGCCGTAAAGAGACTTGTGCAATTTACAAACTAGATGAGGTTCAGGAAGAAGCAATCCCAGGGGAGGTTTCATGTAAACATCTTCATTTAAATCACCATGTAAAAAGGCGTTATCAACGTCAAGTTGATATAAAGACCAATGGCGAGAGACAACAATGGAAATTAGAAACCTGACAGTGGTGAGCTTCACAACAGGGGAGAAGGTCTCAAAAAAATCCATGCCCTCAGTCTNTGTAAATCCTTTGGCAACAAGACGTGCCTTNTGTCTCTCTNTGGAACCAGCTGCATTCAACTTAGTCTTATAGACCCATCTGCAACCAACAGCCTTTTTATTTGGTGGTAAGTTGACCAATGACCAGGTGCCATTTCTCTGCAGAGTTTGTATTTTCGCAATCATAGCCTGCTGCCAATGATCATGCTGTCAAGCTTCCTTAAAGGAAGATGGCTCGATAGTGGCAGATAAGGACATGCAAAAAGCAGTGTGAGAATTAGAACAATTGGAATATGATAAATATGAATGTAATGGGTAAGGAGTACTATATGAAATGTTAGTAGAGGAAAGAGTAGGGCAATCATACGCAGACAAGTAAGCAGGAGGCTTCCTCTGTCGATTGGAAACTCTAGGAAGAGGATCAATGGTTTGCACAACATTGTTTGAATCATTATTGAATTGCATAACTGGTTCAACATCAGTAGTACCAGTATTGAGAGAGGAAACACCAGAAACAGGTATATCAAAAGCAATTAAAGGATCAAAAATTTGTTGTGATGCAGTAAGACCAGTGTTGTGGTGATGAGAAATGGATGGAGACTCAGGAGCATAAGGAAAATGAGACTCATAAAAAATGACATTGCGGGACACAAGAAAATTTTTGTTATAAAGATTATATAAAAGATACCCTTTAACCCCAGGTCTAAAACTAAGAAAAATGCACTTAGAGGCACGTTTGTCTAACTTAGTTCTACCAGCCATGATAGTGTTAGAAAAAGCTAAACAACCAAAAAGATATAACAAGATATGACATCACTTGTTAAGAAAATGATGTAAAAGAAAATGTGATGGTAGTTTCATAAATACTATAAACAATATAACATCGATTGTGTAAGTAATCAATGTAGTATAATTTTTATTCAAAACTCGTGCCTTTCTTTTCTTCTCTTTCGTTCCGGTTCTTTTTTCTCTCATGCGTGGTTCCAGTAGTTCATCATCCACTCACACCTCATTCATGTCTCTCTCCATTCAAAACGCCGAAAAATAATTGTTTTTGGACTTCCATGGTCATCCTATAACAGTTTCTTGTTGGAATAAACTTAAATTTTAGGGTTTTATTAATAATTTTGTTTAAATCTTATTTTATTAGTTTTTGTCTAGTAATATTTAGTTTGATTTGAAAAAGATAAAATAAGGATGGATAATTATGATTTTCTGTTTATCTAGGTAGAATATTATTTTATGATAGAATAAGCAGATTTTATTTTGTAAGTTAGTTGATATTTTATTTTCAGATTTTATTTTTATTTTCATAATATTGTAAGTATCATGGCTATTTAAAGTCCTTCAATTATCAATGAATAACAAAACTCAATTTTAGAAAAATATCTGAGTGTGTATAGTGAGATTTTTCCAACAGTGGTATCAGAGCTTTATGCTCTGAGTATCGAGAGAAAGAGAGGGGAAAGAGTCAAACACCGTGAGAGAAAAAGTAAGTGCTTGAGTTTTTTGTGAGAGATGGCAAAGGTTGTAAATGGTATGAGTGTGCCACAATTGACGAGAAAAACCAATTATTATAATTGGTGCCTACAGATGAAGGCGTTATTGAGATCCCAAGACGCACTAGTGCAAAAACGCTATTTAACGTCACCCCTTAGACGTCCGTTTCGTGAAAATCCGACGTCTACTACTGCACGGTGGCATTATTGTAAATAAATTGGAAAACTAGACGTCAATTTCGATGTCAAGCAACGTCTATGACATCATAGACGTCGGACCTGCCGCAAAATGACGTCCAATTGCCTGAGGTATGTGATAAGACAGTCCATTAATGCCGGCGTTTCAGGGGACCGACGTCTACTAGGTTGCAATTAATGCTAAACATCAAATTCCCAGGAGCTTAGACGTCGGCTAAAAAGGGCACCGACGTCTACATCACTGACAGGAAATCAAACGTCAACCGGTTCAGCTTTAGACGTCGAATAGACGTCGGATCCCGTGAAAAAACAACGTCGATTGGGCTACAATTAATGATGTTCACTTAATGCCCCAGGCAATTAGACGTCACGTAGTCAAACGCGACGTCTAAGGCATGTCTGGAAGGTGGGAAGACAAAAATTCTTCAATGTAGACGTCAGTTCTGGGGGCACTGACGTCTAATTTCCTGTATTTTCACCAAATTCGAGGGTAATAGACGTCGGCTGTGAGGGGCACCGACGTGAACTACCCTGACAGGAAACCAAAACGTCAATCTTTTCAGCTTCCTAGACGTCAGTTTCTGGAGCAACCGACGCCCCATTTCATTTTAAATAAACCGCGGACTCTTCTCGACATTCAGTTTCTGATCGCGTCTTCATCTCTTCTCTTTTTTCTCTGCTTCTCCTCTTCTTTTACTCACTTGCGCACCTCTACTTTTTATCTCTTGCGGCATTGCATTGTCGTTTCTCATAACGTCATTGTCTTCGTCCTCTCCTTTTTCTCTCTTGCATCCCAGGTGCGTGGTTTTTTTTTATGCTTACCGTTTAAACTTTCTTAGTTTTTTATCGATTATCTTGTCGTTCAACTGATTAAAATTTGCTTTCTTTGTATTGTGTTTTAGTGCAGTTTTGATCATCTCTTTGGGTAACATAGTGCAACATTCTCCCTTTGCTGGTTTCCTCACAAGAAGAGTGGCGATCTTTTGAGTTTTCTAGTTCTTCCGACCCAAAATGGAACCTGGGTCTTTGTCTACTTCTCGACACCGTAATTTTTTTCTGTTGCGGTTGATTAATGAGAAGTAGCCATGGACCCAGATTCGGTTTTGGGTTGAAAGGACTAGAAGATTCAAAAGACGTAAGCTTTTTTTGTGGGGAAACTAGCGAGAGGAGATTGTTACACAATGCTACCGAAAGCCTGGATCAAAACTGCACTAAAACACAAAACTGTTGTTAGACGTCGGTTAAAGCCATATCCGACGTCTATAACAACATAGACATCGGTTAGTGTCATTTTAAACCTCTTTATATATTCAGGTTGACGTCGGTTTAATCATAGGTGGACATCTATATAGAGTAATTAGATGTCGGTGTGAGTATAAGCAGACGTCTATAGAGACGTCGGTGGATATCGTTAACCGACATTTATATGGACGTCGATTATGAGGAATTGCGACGTCCCATAGACGTCACCTGTTTAGACGTCAGATGTTAAAGTGACGTTAAAAGCCCAAATTAAACGACGTTAAACAGCATTTTTGCACTAGTGACGTTTGGGATATGGTGGAAGAAGGGTACGTTGAACCTGATGCGGATGAAGATCGGTGGCACAAATAACAACATTGAAGAAAACACGTGCAAGAGATGGGTCAACATTGTATTTTCTCTACAATGCAGTAGATGAGTCGGGATTTGAAAAAATAGCGAATGATAAATTAGCAAAGGAAGCTTGGAAGATATTGGAGGTTGCGTTTAAAGGTGACAACCGTGTTAGACAAGTTCAAATACAAGCTCTTAGAGGAGAGTTTGAGCAGTTGAAAATGGAGCCCAAAGAGCATATAACCGAGTACATAACTCGGGTGGAGAAGGTGGCCAACCAACTCGGCAGGAATGGAGAACAAATGCCATCTAGCTGAGTTGTGGGAAAAATTTTGAGATCCCTTACAAAAGATTTCGAAAGTATCGTGTGCGCCATCAAAGAATCGAAGGACTTGTCTGTTCTCACAGTGGATGAACTTGTTGGGTCATTAGAAGCCCACGAACAAAGGAGAAGGAGTTGGGATGATTAGGTTGAACCCGACGATCAAGCACTACAAGTACAGTTTGACTGGAATAAATCTCGGATTACTCAGAGCCGAGTTCCTAGCGGAAGAGGGCGAGGAGGTCGAGGACAAGGAAAAAGCCGATGAGATCAGTCAAAAATAAAGTGTTTTAAGTGTGGCAAGTACGAACACTATGCAAACAATTGTAGGTCAACAAAGTGCTACAACTGTGACAGGTTTGGTCATATTGCAAAGTATTGCAAGACCGAGACAAAGAGGGAGACAAATCTCGTTACTGAAGATGCAGAAGAACTATTACTGGCAAAGAGCTCGGATACAGCGGACATGGAAAATTCAGTCTCAATAGTGGATGAAGTGATCTTGGTAAAAGGTGCAACAAACATGGAAAAGGAACTCAAACAAAAAGATGAAGAGATTCAACGGATAGGGAGGCTTCTGGATGAAGCTAATGAAATTATGAATAAACAGAGGGTTGAGCTTGAGAAGCTGAAGAAGACAACTCCTGAAAAGGAAGAGAAAGCATCTAGTGTTATTGAACCAGATAAAAATAGGGAAGAAGATGAAGAAGAGAGGAAGGCTGATAAGATTTCCACCAACTCGGTATGATACCTAGATACTGGGGCAAGGAATCATATGTGTGAGAACGAGAACTTTTTTTATGAAATCACCAAGGTGGAGGGCAAATTTGTGTCTTTTGGAGATGACTCCAAGGTGGCCGTGAAAGGGTGTGGAATAATTCGACATATTCAGAATAATGGATGAGTTGGAGAGATTAGGGATGTTTATTATGTTCTGGAGTTGAAGAGAAATATTTTAAGCATGGGTCAAATAATTGAAAAAGATAATTCAATTTTTATAAAAAAATCAAGTACTGTATTTAAAGGATAAGCATGGTCGTCTAACAACCCAGGTAAAAGCAAAGAAGAACCGGTTGTATGAACTAGAGCTGAACATCTTGGAGAGATGTTTGAAACAACATATGACTAGCAAGAGCTTGGATAACTTTAACTCAAATCTGATTGAAAGAAGCAAACCCGGTGTGTGATAATGCACATGGAAAGCAAGGAAGGAAGAATTTAAGTTTATGGGAGAGTTTGTTGGGATAAACTTAAATTTTAGGGTTTTATTAATAATTTTGTTTAAATCTTATTTTATTACTTTTGGGTCTAGTAATATTTGGTTTGATTTGATAGAGATAAAATAAGGATGATTAGTTATGATTTTCTGTTTATCTAGGTAGAATATTATTTTACGATAGAATAAATAGATTTTATTTTTTAAGTTTGTTGATATTTTATTTTTATTTCCATAATATTGTAAGTATCATGGCTATTTAAAGTCCTTCAATTATCAATGAATAACAAGACTCAATTTTAGAAAAATATATGAGTGTGTATAGTGAGATTTTCCCAACACTTCTATGTTAGTATCACCACCATCGCCACTTAACCTTAGTTTTAGGCCATTGATGTATTGCGCTCAACCCACACCTCTTAGTCCTATTTTGTGGTGGGCTACATACGAGACTTTCTAACGTTATTTCCAACCCACCGTAACATCCCTTCTTGGATTGTCACAAGAAAATTTTTCAAAATATATTCTTTCGTAAGAGAATAATTTTTTGTCATTACTGAATATAGTAAAATAAAAATCTTACAATGTTAAGTTCATTTCAAATTAGAATTGAAAGTCTTTTAAACGTAAAATACAAAACTACATTATTCCTTAATAAAATTACTTGTTTAAAATCCCTCGAAGTTTCCCATAGTATCTCTTCCCTCTAGTAAGTCTAGTCTCACTTGCAATAACATCTGCTCCCGTATAACAATACAAGTAATACAATCATCACACAAACATAAACACAAACAAATAGGGTGAGCTAACCAAAACATCATAGTATGAATAAATACAATCATACAACTCAAACATCAAAAACAAATTACCAATGCTATCAGTGTATTGTCAAGATCATCCCTATCTCACTCATAACTAACTTGAGATTATATCTGTACTAGTCAATCTAAACCCTCAGTCACCCCACCCACACTGTCTATACAAGCAACACAATTCATCAATCATCAATTATTTTCATAGATCAATCTTATCGCATTACCTCCACTCTGGTAATGTCTAATTTATATATTCTTCTCTCGTAACTTACACTAGTCATGATAATCTTGTACAATAGACTTTGAGGTTGTTTTTGTAATTTCCAATAAAATGTATTTATATTAATGTGTTTGACAACACTCATATGTTATAACTTGTAGGGATCATTGGCAATTGCTAGTTATTGTTCCCAATCATTCTCTTGTAGTTCTCTTATGTTCCTTTGCATAAGAAAGTTAACACATTGTCCATCAAAAATATATTAGAAGCGTAAGTTTTCCTTTCTATTTTGATTTCTTCCTATATTATTATTATGATTAATGAATGTCTACCTTTTGTATAGGTCTTTGGAAGCTCATTCAAGGTTGTGGGATGTTCCATCTATTTCTAGGAAGAAGATACAAATAATCACACCTAATGCAAGAGAAGTTTACATTTGTTTTGTGTTTTGTGATTGCTATTTTTATGAGGAATTGGCTCTGTTGTTGGTTTTATGAAATTTGGTTTAGCAAAATTGACAAAGCTACATGGTGCAAAAGTTAGCTAGAGTATAATATGATATTGGGTCCTTGATTTGAATGAGTATTGATTATTTGTATTTAATTTGTAGTGTCGACGTTAATTGGGCATCTATGAGTGTGGGTATTATGTAATAAAACACATGCATACCATTATTTCTACAAACATTATTGAATCATGGAATAAGCTACTAAAAAACTAACTAAATACTTGTCCAGCTATTCATTACAATATTGTTTTAACTCTATTTTTTTTTTTGGTAGTTTAATGATTCATCTCCCATGGAAGCTACAAACATTGAAGACATTAAAAGGAACTGCGCTTCTTTTATTTTAAGTGTTAGCAGAAACTTGTCTATAATTCAATAGTTACAATTAAATAGTTTATGTACATTAATGTAATTTGGATTTAATATATAGTTTCATGTATAAATGATGTATTAAATATTATTAGACAATTTAATGTTTGAAATTAATTCTATTTTGTTAGTTTCATTGAATTTGTTCATTTGAAACTATATTGATTATAAATTGATTAAATTAGATGATAATACATGAATATGATAATAATTTCATTGGATGTCAATTGTAATAATCAATTTTTTTAACAATATACCTAATAATAATTTGATTCTGAATTCGGCATATTATGATTGGTGAAGATATCTACGTCATAGTACATCACATATTATAAGGTACAAACAAATCTACATCATAATATCTCTAGGCATATTTTAACGGACAAATTTTCAGATTTCAGAAACTATGTTATAATATGTTCAAACTATTATGACGTAAATTTCTACTACATTATAAAATGCACAAACTTATTATAACTTTCAAAACTATGTCCCTAGTATCTATGTTAAAATATATCATTTTGTATGTGTTAACACCCAATTTCGTCCAGATTGACTAAATAATAATTTTTTTCTTTTCTTTTTTATCTTATTTTATTTTATGTCATTTTCTTTCATTTTTATTTTATTTTTATTTTAGGTCATGTTTTAATTTTACTATTTTTTATATTAGTTATTTCACTTTATTTTATTTAATCTTAAAAAAAAGAAAAAAAAAGGAAAATGAAAAAGAAAAAAAAGGAAAAAGAAGATAAAAGAGAAAAAAAAGAAAAAAAAAAAAAAAAAAGGGCCCAAGGTCAACCCCTTCGGTAGCGTAAAACAGTAGCATCAGTGCAGACCGAAAGGCAACAACGACAATTGACAAAAGCAATACTCAAAATGTATATTTACAATGACATTAACAAAAGACCTGGTTCCTCTTCCTAAAATTGTCTGTGAAGGACTACATGATACATCAAAGGGGGAGGGTTTTGAAGGAGCTTATGTCATCTGACACAGGAAAAACATGAAAAAAGAAAAAAAGACAAACAAGAAATCCTAAGAGATGCGGACTGATCATACAGAAATCAGATAAGGGAGCGTTCTTGGGAGGGGAAATTGGTCCTCAAAGACAGCTGGAAGAGTGATATGGAGGGGACTACTCCGCTAATCACTCTCTACTCAACAGATTCACCTCACCATCACAAGCAGAGAGCATTCACGACCATTATTGATTATTCACCTCCACTAAAAAAAACAGAATCCATTTTGATGACCACTCCTTACACTTACGAAGCAAAGAAAAATGG
This sequence comes from Vigna radiata var. radiata, assembly GCF_000741045.1. Classification (NCBI taxonomy): domain Eukaryota; kingdom Viridiplantae; phylum Streptophyta; class Magnoliopsida; order Fabales; family Fabaceae; genus Vigna; species Vigna radiata. The sequence goes on along the minus strand of NC_028355.1, from coordinate 30,203,007 downwards.
TTTTTCTCTAGACTAACACCAAGGCCACTGAAGAAAAGAAGTGGAGTTGAATCATAAGAAAAAGGATCACAAGGACTTGAGAGAAGATAGTGTAAACGTAGAAGGTAAGTTCTCTTTAACTTCATCCCTCACAAAGTTATGAATGTTAGAGGATTACAATGCTTCTGTTTTGATTTGGTATGCCTGACTTTGACTGCTCATATTGAACTTGCTATTATATTAAGTATGCATGATATGCTTTTGTACATGGTTTATTTTTCATTCATCCCAACAACCTGAACATGCTTCACCACCTTCAACAATCAGAGACCGGTGCTCTCTTTGTATAATCCAAACTTGCAAATCAATATCCTGTATTGTCGTCCAAGTTACGGTAACCCCCTGCAGATAAATCATCATCCCAACAAACTGAAATAGCTCTTTCGATTCCTCCACTCTCTGTCAATGCCGACAGCCTATGTCCACCCATCAACCACCAAAAACCCCACAAACAAGTCAGATCATGAAATTGGGTCTCCTTGCCTCTGTTCACCTTAAGCCACAGGAGTTGACCCCCTAAGCAATAGGCACACAGAGCAAAAAGCATAAGCACACTAAGACATCAAAACCCCAAGAGCCAAACTAGATATTGAAACTTAAGCCCCCACACCGCTGTTCATCTCCAATCACCAACGAAGGAACCGAATCCTTGAGCAAGAAATGCATAACCACTAGAAATAAAAAAACCCATCTTTAGTCTCTGCTTGTCTGGAATTGGGTTGACGCCAAGAAGAGGGAACTTACCATAGGGCCGTGAGAGTTCGGAGAGGGGAGTGGCGGCAACCTTTGTTGGTCGCAGTAAGAGCAAGGCTCACCTGGGGTTAAGAGAGGGAAAGTAGAGACTGAACTGTCGTACACAACGCGGCTTCCTCCGACGTGGACGGCGGCGGCGGAGACCGGCCTTGTTGAAGCGGCGAAGACGAGCCGTAAAGGAGCACGGTGATTCTCTCGCACGAGAAGGGGACGGAGAAAACCTGGTTGCCGGCGACGACTCCGCCGGCGATAAGCGTCACCGGAGCGGCCTTGGCTTGCGGCTTGTGATTGTCGGCTTCGTCAATGGCGGCAACATCCATGCAGTGGAGGCGAACTCTACTCTGGCATTCTCGTTCAGAGAGGAGGCCCTGGGACGATGGGGTGCAATGTTCAAATGAGAGGGAACGCTTGAGGACCCTTAATTTTCTGCTGAAGAGTCTTGGTCTTAAGTATTTAAGTATTTAAGTAACATGATATCGTTAAGAAAAACAAATTATAACATTTAGCGCTATTCTAACTTGCATTAGATGTTGTTTATTTTAGGTTTAATACCTATTTTGGTCCCTTCTTTGGGAGGGTTTGTTCAAAGTGATCCGTCCTTTTTTTAAAAGTTCACTTTAGTCCTACCTTTCGCAAAAACTGTTCAAGTTGGTCCTTTTTGGTAACGGCGTTAAGTTCACTAACAGCAGAGCTGCCACGTGTGTAATGTTTGATGATGTGGCATTGTAATTTGTTTTAAAAAATATATATAATGATGATGTGTAAATGAATATAATTAGGGTTGGGAATTAATTCTGACTATCCCTAATTACTCTCTCAACACACATTTGGGGTAATTAATTATGACTATCCCTAATTAATCTCAAATTGGGAATTTCCATTCTCAGAAATCAAATGCAGAAACCTTTCTTCTTCCTTGTGCCGCCACCCTCATGGCCACTACCGTCAGCCGCCGTAGAAACCATCACAAAAATCCAATCTAAAAATGAAAATCTCAACCCCTCCAATCGCAACACCAGAAAAATCAAGAATAAAAATCCCAAAAGAAAAATTTCCAATTTCAAAAACCCTAAAATCAAACCCTTAAGTTCCCAAATTTTGACCCAAATTTACGATTTCAATTGGGATTTGAAATCTTCCCTATGCGGAGGCGCTGCTCACAGATTGGAGAATGTCGCGTTTAGTGTTTCGTTCTCACAATGAGGATGTGAGGAAGGAGATGGTTTCACGTTTCTGGGTTTTGTTTGGTTTCTGGTTTTCTGTGTTTCAGGTTGAGACGCGAGGAGCTTCGCGTGATGAAGATGGTAATTCTGCAGATGCCATAGAGGAGGTTTTGTTGTGTTCGATGGCTTGAACAAGCAAAAGCAATGGCGGCACAGTGATGATGCGATGATGGACTGGGTGGCATTCTGCGTCATGGCGGAGTTTGCCTGAGTTTTAGGTGATAAACGAGAACGATGGTAGTGGTGCTGTGTTTGGGAGATTGAGAGAGTGGTGGTGGAGGCGTGTTAATCTGTTGGGAGGACGACTCTGCAGTGGAGATTTGCGTTTCTGGCAAGGAAGATGGAGGCCGAGGGAGATGGTTATTTCGGCGAGAGACTTTCGGAGGCGACAGCGCCGGGAGGCAAACCAGTCCCTCCTTTTTTTAATCCAACCCTAATTATATTCATTTACACGTCATCATTATATATTTTTTTTAAAACAAATTACAATGCCACATCATCAAACATTACACACCTATCAGCTCTGCCGTTAGTGAACTTAACGCCGTTACCAAAAAGGACCAACTTGAACAGTTTTTGCGAAAGGTAGGACTAAAGTGAACTTTTGAAAAAAGGAGGGACCACTTTGAACAAACCCTCTCAAAGGAGAAACCAAAATAGATATTAAACCTTTATTTTAGATGCTATGTTATAATTCCTTTAGCGATTATTTATTTTAGACTATCAAGCATTTATTATACATTATTTTAGTTAGATACTCTTACATCTTTTAGGATACTTAAGGTATTTGGTTTAAATGTTATATTAAATTTCAAGATTTGTTTATATTTTATTTTAAGATTTACATTTATATGAATATGGCATTTTGCGACTTAAATTGGATATTGAATTTGAACTTTCAATTAAATTTGGACGTAATTTTATTTGAATTTTGAAAACAGGTGATGTCCTAGATTTGCTGTCCTTGTTATATTCAAATCCAATGGGATTTGCAATTCAATTTATGATTGGATGAGAGTCTGGGTTAGAATTCCAATTCCTAAGCATATTGGTAGTTGTAACACGGAAAAATAGGATGGGAAAGTGTCTCAATAAATTCAATTGCATTTTTCAATAATTTGAGAAAGCAACAACACTTATATTTAATACTTGTATGTAGATGCTCCTTTTCAATTTTAATTTTTCAAATACTACAAATAATTTTAATTTTAATTTTCATTGTAAGTTTAACTTTGTTGTAAACTTTTAGGTTATCGAATTTAATTTATTCTGGTATTTACTAATGTATAAATAACTTTTTATTTTGGATACGCTTTTTTTTATATTAATCTTTATTCTTTTGTAGTTAACCAAATGCGATGAGCCTCACTAAGGCTCTAACCGAACAAACTATCTAGGATATCAGTATAATGCGTTAAACGCTATCAAAAAGATATATAATTAATTATTTGATATCTCATACTCGTCCAAGGCATAAGACATAAAAAAAATGTCAAACACTATAGAACTCCTAATAGAGTATCCAATCACCATAGCACTTGAATAAAATGATAAAGCGTCTAAACATTAGCCTTCCTAAACATAAATAAACGATGTATTAAAGCTTAGACAGTCTTATGATGCAAGTGTTTAATAGATCATATCGTAACACATCAAATGTTTTGCCTTCAAACAATACTTTTATCAAAGAATGTTGACATGTGCTAAAATGTTTTAAACACATAACATGGGAAATGACCATCAATGTTTTAAATATTTATTATTGTACGAAAAAATGCTTTTTTGCTTGCATGTTTTGCTCTCGTTTTCTTTGAAGGTAATGTCAACACTAAGTTTTATTCATAAGCTTTACACAAAGGACATACAGACGTTGAGATATAAGAAGACATTCCTAGAATCTTTCCTCAAATCCTTTAGATCTAGAAGACCGTACAAGCTACTCATGAAATAAAGTACTGATAAAGCACTTTAATCCTACAATGTGGACCTGAGTTTGACCAACTACCTAAAAAGGCTATGAAGTATATTTGGGAGTCAACTCTGTGTCCAACGTCATTTCTCAAGAGGGCTATATAAAAAAGATTCGTAAAGGAAAAGGTGTTGTTGAAGTAGTTGAAAGTTGAAAAGAGAAGAGAAAAGAAGATAGCCTATACAAGAAAGATAATTGAATATTTACTTTGTTGCTCTTCAAGCTCATATCCTCTAAAGCACTTCAATATAAGAGAAACAATTTTACAAATTCTCAAATTTTATTCTATTGTATATATATATATATATATATATATATATATCTCTTGTTGAGAGTTATCAAAATCTATACTTGTAATAAAAAAAATCAATGATTATGTTTGGATATTCAGATGAGCTAAATGTTTTAAACCGTTGTCTAGGGAAACCAAAAATGGTTGATAATACTGGTATATCAGGAGTGGTTAAACTCGAACTAGTTAGGATTGATTAGGAGAACCAGGAGTGGTTTATAATACTTGGGAACCAGCAGTGGTTGATAATACTTGGTGTATACCAAGAGTAGTTTGTACTCGTTTTAATCTTTGACAAAGATTAATGAAATCACTTAAGAGGTCTTAAGAGAGACTGGACGTAACTTAGGTTAAGTGGACCAATATAAAAATATTTTTGTTATTGTTTTGCTATTTAAAATGTTTTCCTAAAAGCTTGTTTAAAATCATTAGTGTTTAACAACTAGTGCAGTTTACCTAACACTCAATAATTATTAAAAATTGTTTTTGTAAAAAACTTTTGAAATACTATTCAAACTCGTGTTTGCTGTAAGAATTGCAGTAAAAAAAATATGTGAAAAATTATTTCACTCGTAAATTGGATAGAAATATGTGCTATTGTTCAAATATGTTTGGATCTGTTTTTAAATAATAATACTTTTGGTTTAATACTCCTTTTGGTCTCTCGAAAGAGGAGAAATGTTCAAATTCATCCTATCTTTTTTAAAAAGTTAAAAAGATCCTAACTTATGAAAAAACTCTTCAAATTAATCCTTTTTTTGTTACTGTGTTAAGTTTTTAACCGTATAACTGCCATCCCGAACAAAACAAAATGACGTGTCTATTTTATATTACTATTTGGCTATACGAGGTTAAAATTGTGAAAAAAATATAAATGATGTGACAGATATTAAAAAAAAAAGAGAGGTTAGGGTTTGGGTTCTCCAACTTGATCTGTCAATCATCAGAAGATGAGAAGCCGAAATCCCACAGTAAGTCGAAGACGTCGTCGTCCGAGGACAAAGAAGGTTCGTCAAGGAGGGCGCCACGAGGACGAAGACATTCGAAGTGATGTAGCTATGCTCAGGGAATGAATTTGTTGAGGGCCAAGAGTAATCAGAAAGGATGGAACTTGAATTTGGGGGAATTCGCTAGGATTTGAAAGGGAGGGTACATCATAAGGGCAGTGTTCTTGGAAAGGATCAAGAAGGTTTATCAGAGGAACCCTAATTTGGCTAGTTTGATAGTGGACCCGGAGTTTGCTAGGGAAATGGTGCAGAGGCAGGCTGCGTGGAGGCGAGTTGTGGGGTTGGCAGTTTTCGGCTGGGATTAATGTGTGCTTGCCTATTTTGATACCTATCGGAGGGCGTTAGGGTTTTCTACCAAAATTTTACTTTCTACACCAATTATCCACTCACAAATGATAGTATTCACTCGTTCTGGTACCTCATCGTGGGGACAATGACCTGTGTAAATGTCAAAGAAGAAAATGGGTTAATTTGAAACAAAGCCCAAGTACTTTGTTATATAAAAGTTCAGATATAAAAAACTCTAGCTTCCAGCTTCTAACTCCTCAATTATAACCTCATCACAGTGTTCTTTAAGCATAGCCACCTTGGAGTTGGAATCAGAAATCAGATCTTTCATTCCCTAACAATAAAGAAATAAATAACAATTTATGAGTATAAAAGTCATTCTCAAAACATATTAATCCATCCTTTCTCGCCCATAAAACTTGATATCCACGTTATAATACATGTATGATTAGGACCTTTTCCTTGACATCTTCAAGAAGAAAGTTTACAGGTATGGAAAGATTAAAGCTAAAGATGCTTTCCAACACCACAAGCACACCAGGATCATATGACTTTTAATATGTAAAGGAGGTGTCAGAAAGAATTGTGTATCAGGGATGTGAAACTTGCTGATACAATACAAATAATTTAGATTATAAAGGTAGAGGAAGTAATAATTTTTTAAATTGGTATAAAGGCGACATGCAATAATGAAGAGGTTTTAGAATGACAAAAAGAATAAAAAAGTGTAGAATAGATTTCATGGGCTTGTATTTGTCTCTTTGTTTATTTTTGTTAGTTCTAGTTGAATAAAAGCTTATAAACCCTTCTTTTCCTTTAAGCACAAGCAATGTGAGACTTTCCATGGTTTGGTCTTAAAAGAAAAGAAGAGGAAGAAATGTGTCTTAGCTTGTAGCGCAAGGAAGCATAGCTAGTTTTCATTTGTTGAACTCTACGAGTGCTAGGAAACTTATAAACCCTTTTGGAATGAGAGAATTAAGTAATGTGGGACTAAGAAACACCTAGGGACGTTGCTGGTCAGACCTTAGGCATTCAAGTCCCAAATCTCTTGAAACTCTTCACCAAACTCACTCCAAAAGCTATATAAGAAGCCTAGGGGGTCTCCTTTGTACACACACTTTGAATCAATTGAAATTTGAATTGATTTGCACTTTTGCAATCTTCTTTTGAGATAGTATTTTGTCTCCGAAGTCCCTATTTTGTGCAAACCTTATCTTGCTCAAGCAAGTGGTGGTCCTCCTTTGATGCTTATCTTGGAGCTTCCTTCAAGTGGCGCTTTCCTTTTCTCTAATCTTTTCCATTTTTAATTTCTCTCCATTTCTTAAATGTCATTTAGTCTATTAATTCTAGGCATGCACTTCCCCATCAAAATGCCACCTTATTTACTAAAGTATTTTGTGCAAAATTAGTTTCGCATGGAATTGATTTAGAATTTGATCAAATTCGATTAATTTTAAACCTAAAAACCATTGGAAGATCATATAAATGCTTCTTAAGGTAAATGCTTATAAACTCACTTTACAAATCAAACAAAGTAATAACACAAAGAATGGGAGACAAATATATACTGATAGAACAAAGTTGTACACAACTACAGACCGCTGAAAACTGCAAAGAGATTACGACTGGGCAAAAAATTCTGAATTGTATTGTATTACAGTTAATTGTACTATATTATAGTAGTTAACTATACTGTCTTTGTGGTCAGGTTAGTTTAATTGTTAGGTTGAGAGGATGGTTCTACCTTTTCTTTTATATCTTCATTTTTTATACATTATTAAAATTACAGTATCTTTTTCTTAATATTCCTTCAGTTTTAAATTTGTAAATAATTTCAAAAAAATTGTGTAAATGATTGACACTTATAGAAATAAAATGATCATATAAAAATAAATTTTTGTATTTGTAAAGAAAAAAAACAATAATAAATTATAATGTCATATTAGGGTAAAAGAATTTTGAGTGTTAAAATGTAAATCGGACTATCCCGCAGATCAAACTTTTTTTGGCATGTGATAAAACTGTCAATATCTTATAAATTAGATAACTTTAACAGGTTCACAAAATTAAATAGAAACTTTAAAGAGTTTAATGATATATTGATAATCCAATTTTTTTTTATCATATTCATATTTATAATTAGACTTGCATGAAAAATTATTTTAGCACATTCAAATATAAGATTGATTATTTTCTACTCATACAAAAATTTTGAACGTCCATGTAGAAATCTGAAAAAAAAACTAATATATACAAATGTAAAACTAATATACAAAAATCTAAGAATTGTTTTTTTTATTTATATTGTAGTTTAGTACAATTAGTACAATACAGTTCAGTTTGATAAAACAAAAAACAGTTTAGTTCAGTTTAATAAAACAAAAAATAGTTTAGTTTATCTGAACTATTTTACAGTTCAGTTTAAACAAATTAGTTTTTAGTTCCGTACAATTTTTAGTATTACAGTACAGTTTCATTTGCCCACCCCTAAACGAGACATAAGTAATACTAAGATTAGATAATGTAGGCACGTTTCTAAGAGGAAACATCATGTGTTGTACAAAAACAATCGGAGCTAATTTCCCAGAACATTTTGTGGCTCGAAGTTCTCCTTGTTAGAGATCTTGAAAACGAAATCCTTGTCAGTTGTCTTGGCAGGAGAAAACTCGAAGTTTCCATCGGTTCTCTTTTTTGTGGGAAGTGGAGTTCTAATGTGCTGGGACAGCTCTCTTTGGTTGCCACAAAGAGTGAACCCAACCACAAAGAATGGTTTGAGGGGAGGTGGGATAGTTCCTCCGACGACCTTCGAATGGACCTACCATCCTTGTCCTCGGACGAAGACGTCTTCGACTTCCTGTGGAGTTTCGACAGTGTCGGGGGCTTCTCCTCTTCCGATGATTGACGGACCAAGTTGGAGAACCCAAACCCTAACCCCTCTTTTTTTAATCTTTCCCATATCATCTATATCTTTTTTTCACAATTTTAAACTCACACTCACAGAGTTAGGCAACAACATAAAATAGACACGTCATTTTGTTTTGTCTAAGATGGCAGCTGCACCGTTAAAAAGTTAAAAAAATTAATGACGTAACTAAAAAGTTTAAGGTTAAATATGTCTTTTGGTCCTCATATTTGTACCCAATTCTCAACTGGGTCCTCATATTTTTTTTTTGTCCCAATTGAGTCCAAATACTTGTTAAATTGAAGCAATTTCCGTTAATTTTGAACTAACGTCGTTTGCAAATGCTGAGTTGTGATTTATTTAAGTTGATGTGTATTAAATTTAATTCCACATAAATTTCTCTTTTTCTGGAGTCTTCACCAGTCAGTCTTTTCATTTCTCAAAAATCTCCCCCGTGATCTTCCTTTCCTCCACCACCAGAGTCCTCCTAGGCTTCCCAAAGAAGGCCAACAGCACCACCACTGTGATCCACGTCACCAGCACAGCCGGAACCATAACCATTAGAGCCGCCACCATGGAGAGGAAGTGAACTTATTATGGGAATGCTTTTATTCCATAGACAGAGTTATTGAAACTGGAATAAGGCTTGTAAACCAACCCTAGTGATTTGGTATTATATATACATGACATTAGCATTGGTGACAATCAGACTTAGTTTTTCTTTTCTTGATTAAACCCTTTGGTTTTATGGGAACTTCTCTTCTTCGCTCCCACGATTGTCTTCAAGGCGGCGATGCTTTGTCCCTTAATTCATCTTCCATTAGATCACAAAGAAACCCTAATCCCAACCCCATATCGTACGAGACTCGCCGCCGGAGGCTCTACGTCGGTGATCGCTCCAGCATGGTGGCGAAGGCCCACGACCCAAACCTCGTCATGGGCCAAGTCAAGATCCTCAAGAGAGGCGAGAAGCTGAGCCCCGTCAACACCCATTCCAGCGATGATCGTTTTGATTTGGCTTTGGGATCCACAAACCGGTTGGGTCCAGATCCGAGTTCTGTTCCGGTTCCGGGGTTCCTCAGTCTGAGGCGGTGATGATGAATTGGTTGATGGTATTGTTAGATTTGGGCGTGGATTGTGCGCACTTGAGACCTCACTTGAACAGTGGTTGTTGGGAACTTTCTTGATGGTTTGATCCGATTGCATGGTCTGGACTAGCGAATGATTTGTTTTTCCAAGATTAAAAATTTTGATCCCGAGAATGCTTCAAAAATCATGGGTTGTCTTCTGATGAACCTTGAAGAGTCTAAAAAGGAACCCTTCTTCCTCTGTTTTCTGATTTCAACTGTTTTCACATCTGGGGAAAGTTGATTTTCCTTTTTTATTCTCTTTGGTCTGGCTTGGTTCTCACATGGAGGCAGAGGCTAGGTTCGGTGGCTCAAGCGCGACGCCTCTTCTTGGTTGTGGGTGCTACTGCTTGATTTGCGTTTGGGGTGCGTTTCGTGGTTTTTTGCCTGATGATTGGTGGCGGAAATTTGGGGGTTAAGGTTCTAAGTGGGTTTTTGTTTTTTTTTTCTTTTTTTAGATTGGATTCCTGCAGCTCGACTACTTCCGGCGGGAAGGAGCGATGATGACAATAGTTGTGAGAATCAAGGCCTTAACGGGATTAATGAAGGAAAGGAAGAAGGAAAGAATGTATATAAATGACTATTAATGTTTATATCCACGTAATTGAATGAATATAAATACTATTAATGTTTATATCCACGTAATCACATATAGACGGTGTTAGTTCAAAATTAACGGAGAGGGTTTAATTGCTTCAATTTAACAAATATTTGGACTCAATTGGGACAAAAAAAAATATGAGGACCCAGTTGAGAATTGGGTACAAATATGAGGGGCAAAAGACATATTTAACTAAAAATTAACTTGAACAGTTTTTTCACAAGTTAAAACCCTTTATAACTTTTTAAGAAAGGTAAGACCAATTTGAACATTTTCCTCTTTTGAGAGAAAAAAAAAGGTATTAAGCCTAATCCTTTTCAAAGAAACATAACAGTGTGAGAACCGAAAATCATTTGCATATTAATTACAATACATGAGCTAGTCTGACACAGCAATTTTAATTTCTTTAAATAAACTCATGATTTTATTTTTAAATAACATGTGTCGTGTCACCCCACATATTAGTGGTTCAAGTGCCGAATTGAAACATCATTTGCTATGTAAGATGAATTTTAAGACCGTTGAAAAACAGAGAACAAATCAATACTTTTTAAAATATATAGAGGCGATATCAAAATTTTGA